>NC_133666.1:49857487-49994570 GCF_037893015.1 Macrotis lagotis
ATAGTATTCGAGCCAAGTTCAAAAAATTCCTTCTTTCCTTGATTGTTGGTGACATTAGGTGTCCAGGATGACAGATGGTGACTTGGAACCAGGGGTTCTTCTGTTCTTTCAAATGAGGGAGTCACTTAAGGGTCCCACTTGCATCCAGGGGCCCTTGGGTTAATAAGCCCATTGAACCAGAGCATAAGTCAATTTAAGTTATACTTTAGAAGGCTTGGGTGAAAAGATCAATAAATATTAATAATTAACAGTCATAACTGCTGACCACAGCTCAGTCTGAACCAGCTTCAGTCCTTGGGGGATTTTTGGCCAACTTGACAGGCTGTGTTTTGGTCCATTTTCATTTTTGTTGCAGAAGCAACTTTGGATTTATGAGGGAAAACTCCGGAGAGCAGGGGGAAAAAATGTACCTCCCTATTTGAATGGGGACGCTTCCTTCAAATCATTATCTCATTCAGGCTGAGCCCCTTACAATGTGGATGCTTTCCTGAGGAAGGAAAGTCTCAAAGAATAGTGGCCCGCCCTAGAAAACCAGCTCCATAGTCTTTTGTCTGCCTTAAAGACAGATAAGGGACTGTTTATATTCAGCTCTGAGCTCAGATGGTGAGGAGAGTTCTCTTTATTCAAAAGTGCTTAGAGCTTTGGTTATTCATTGTTAAGTCCCCTTTTCCTTAGAGGAGAAGGTTTGCCAGGAGGGTGGGGAGGAAGCATTTGAAGCAGCAGATCTCCTAAGGAGAAGCATCCAGTTCTCCTGGATAGGCCCTGCTATACAACTTCTCTCCTGAGAAGAAGGGCCGATGTACACTCTGGGGAGTTCTCTCACTGTTAAGCTCATAGCACCCACCCAGGAAGCTTGGGCCAGTATATGCATGGGATCTCCAGCATATCCTCTACTGGCGAGCACATACTTTACAGTGTTGGGGGAAACTTGGAATGCTTCCTTCAAAGAGTGAAAGCAAACAGATACTTGTCCCAATAGCTTGGTAAATCCTAACTAGGAGCCATTCCTCTCCCCAAGTCCTGTTCCCTTCAGCTTGAGGATGGAGAGAAGAGATGCTCCTCTCACTTCAACCCCTCCAATGCAAACTTCGATTTTCATGTGGCCCAGGTCATGGCATGTTTTGGAAGCCCTTCAATCTTTGGATGTCATCTCACCAGTTCAAGATTAAGGCAAAACTGCTGAAGTCCTTTGTTTTTCCCCCACCTTGCTACTGCTTGTTCCCCATAAACCTTTCCTATTTTCTCTCTTCTTCAGTCTTTTCCAGTTGCCAGCCTTGTCCATCACTCTGTGCGTCCCTTGGAGTTGACACTTTCTTTTCCCAAAAAAAGTGAGGGTGATAGATCACATACACAATTTGGGACAAGAGAGGGGTTCAGGGGATGGGGGCTCCCGGTGGGGTTGTGAGGAGAAGGGTGGAGGAGATGGGACTAGAAAAGGTGAATGAAATCAGAAAGGACAAGCACATAGACAAAGAAGGGGAATCCAGTCAGGAGACTATAACTGAGAGTGCCACAAAGGAAAAATGGATCTGGAAGGAAATTGGAGAGAGAGCAAAGTAGGAGCAAAGATAAAGAGGCAGGAATGAGCAAGACCTATCTCTATGTCTCCAGGACCTAACCCAGTACTCTTCTCATACTAGGTGCTTAATAAACGTGTTCACTGAATGGTACAGCCTGGAGACAGCGGGAGTTTGGTTGAACTAAAGCAAAGTGGGAATGTGGGGAACAGTGGGAGATATAGTTGAATTGCCAGGCTAGGGCATATTATGAGGAGCCCTGAAAGCCAGGCAGAGAACTTGATGGATTAAGCCTCTTGAAGAGGCCTTTGGGAGAGGAAAGATTTAAAGAGTAATTATTAGAGTAACTATTAGAGTAATGCAAGAATGCAGTGATGAGAGCCTGGTCCACCAAGGAGGTAGGATTTGAAAAGGTGACGTTTTGAACAAAGAACCAAAGAAGATTGATGAAATGGAAGGAACAGCAGAATAGGAGGTAGACGAGCTGGATTCTATTCCCAGCTCTGTGACTTGCTGGGTGACCTTGGGTAAATCATTTGCCCCCTATAAAGTTCAGGTTCCTCATTTGTAAAATAAATCGACTGGAACCTTCCAGTTCTAATATTCCATAATTCACCTGTGTTCCCTTACAGAAACTTTGACCTCTTCCAAAAATGATCCTCACAACTATTTGATGTTTTGTTTTGTTTTATCTTTTCCTTGCAGTTCTGCATGTCCTCGGGTTTCCAGCCTTAAAGATTCCATGGAAATAGCCCCAGAGAAATGAGCTGGATTAGTTAATTTGCCCTGAAGCGTGATGGACACACCCTTCTCCCACTTTCACAAACCAGTATCCAATATGGTATTTTTCTCCAACATGGTCACAAACAACTCCATTCTTGTAAGAAACTTGGGAGTCTCCCAGAGAGTCCTAAGAGAGCATCCCACCACCATATCATACGTTAATACCTGCCAAGAGATATCTGTCACCCTGTGGGGCTTGGAGGAGTCCTTACATGATACATTCAGAATCCTACAAGGAGGGAATCGACAGTTATAACGTCCCAGAAAGCCTTGCCACCATAGCAGCAAGAAGGAAAACTCATAGATGTTTGTCAGTGGCTCATACAGACTACACTTTCATATCCATGAATACTGAATGCTAATCCAAGGCAAATGTCCACATAATTCTATGAAAAGCGCCCAAATCATGTACAGGGGCTCAAGCAGAGGCAATGAAAGGAGAACATTATTCGATGCCTTTAGATTTCCCAGCCCATCCATTATCTGTCACTGAAAAAGCTCTGCAGTTGGCAGTGGACTTAGGCGTTGACCAGAGGGAGTCTCTGGAGGGAAACATGAGTAGTACCAATTCATGTACCCCAGCAGATACAGGCAACACAGATTTTCGGTACTTTATTTATGCCGTCACGTACACAGTCATCTTGGTGCCCGGTCTCATAGGAAACATCCTAGCTCTCTGGGTTTTCTATGGCTATATGAAAGAGACCAAACGAGCTGTGATATTTATGATCAACTTGGCCATTGCAGACTTACTACAAGTACTCTCCCTACCCTTGAGGATCTTTTATTACCTGAATCACAAGTGGCCTTTTGGAGAAGGCCTCTGCATGTTTTGCTTCTACCTGAAGTATGTGAACATGTATGCCAGCATCTACTTCTTAGTGTGCATTAGCGTGCGGAGGTTCTGGTTCCTCATGTACCCCTTTCGCTTCACTGACTGCAAGAGGAAATGTGATCTGTACATCAGCGTAGCTGGTTGGCTCACCATCTGCCTCGTTTGCCTCCTTTTCCCCTTTCTCCGGATCAACCACGAGAAAGCTAGCAACCAGACCAAATGCTTTGTGGATCTGCCCACCAGGAATGTGAACTTGGCGCAGTCCATTGTCATGGTGACAGTGGGGGAACTGGTGGGCTTCATCACCCCCCTCATCATTGTTCTCTACTGTTCCTGGAAGACAGTGTTATCACTAAGGGAAAAGTACCCAGTGTCCCAGGACCTTGGGGAGAAGAAGAAGGCTCTAAAAATGATCTTAACCTGTGCAGTAGTTTTTTTGATTTGCTTTGCACCCTATCATTTCAGCTTTCCTTTAGATTTCCTGGTCAAAGCTGACAAAATCCAAAGCTGTGGGGCTCAGAAGGTGATTCTGATATTCCACTCGGTGGCCTTGTGCCTGGCAAGTCTGAATTCCTGCCTGGATCCAGTCATCTACTACTTCACCACCAATGAGTTTCGGAGGCGGCTATCCAGACAAGATTTGCAAGACAGCATCCAACTCCATAGTAAAAATTATGCAGGCAGCCATGCCTCAACAGTGGGGTCAGGACTATGTTGAAATCTGAATGCTTGCACTGATTGAAAGCTCAAAGATTAAAACAACTTTTCAGCACCCCAACCAGGATTATTACAGCTACTGCATGTGTGCCGGTATCTTCTCCAGTTATGTCCTAGCCCGTCCATGTGGGTGTATGTAGATCCTAGTCTTGGTTCCCATTCAGAACACAGTGCCTCTTTCCATCACCAGACTTGGCTTGGGAACTCATTACATTGCCCATCAACTCTCTGTAAAGTCTGTGCTGACAATAGCCATTGTTTACAATGACTTGTCATTCATGTCGACATTCAAGAGTCAGCAGAGGGTGGTTGGGCCATTAACAGAAGGATTTTTTTTTTACATAAGAATTGTTAGTTCTACCACATTAGGCCATTGAGGCTGCCTATATTGAAGTGCAGGACAATTGTCCAGTTACTCTACCAAACACAGGCTTATGGGATAGTATTTTATTTGTGGGAAAGACAACCTTTGCCAAAGTTGATCAAGTGCTGGCCTTGGAGACGGGAAAATCTGGGTTCAAATCTCAGCTCTGATAAATTGTGACACTGGGCAAGTCATTTGCCTTCTCTGACATACTAAGTTAAAGACAGATTTCAATCTTAATCAAAATCACAGATGCTCAACAGTACCCATGATATTTGTGCTATATTCTGGAAATGAATTATAACCTTTTATTCTATGACTCATATGTCAAC
Source organism: Macrotis lagotis (assembly GCF_037893015.1). Taxonomy (NCBI): domain Eukaryota; kingdom Metazoa; phylum Chordata; class Mammalia; order Peramelemorphia; family Peramelidae; genus Macrotis; species Macrotis lagotis. Next base: position 49,862,036 of record NC_133666.1, read on the forward strand.
TCATCCAAATTTGGGAGCTTGGAGATTTGCTTTGCCCCTAATCTGTGACCTCCTGGGTCAGAAGCACCATATTGTTCCTTTAGGAGCATGAACCCTGGCCCCTGTCCTGACTTCATAACACAGGAGGAATCATTGATCCCCCTGGAATAGCCAGTCCTAGCCTTGCCACTTAGGGAATTGTGTTTGCCATCTTTACCCCTAGCTGCTGGGAAAAGCAAAGCAAGTCCCACCCCTACCCCCTACCTCATGGGAAGAATGCAGAAGCTCTTTCTGGGAAACCTGGGTCCTCCTACAAGATCTTAATGAAGAAGAAGATGATGATAATGAGCTGATGGCTCCCATTTCTATAGTCTGAGAGTTTGCAAAGAATTGTAAGAACTCTATGAGGTAGGGTATTTGTGAGAAGCAACACAATCTGAGAATACAAAAGACAGTGTGGGGGAAAGAGCAGCACCACACACATATTTGACTCCCACTCTTAACAGGTGTGACCCTGGCAGTGTCTTTGAGTCCCTCTCTGAGCTTCAATTTTCTCATCTGTTAAATGGGGAAAATATACTTATAGTACTGATCTCATAGGGTTGCTATGAAACTCAAATGAGATTATGCATGTAAGGTGCATCCTTTGCAACCTTAAAGTCTATCCATGTGCTAGCTATTCCTAGCTGATGTGCTACTTTTCATGCCTTTTAAAAAAAAGAAACATATATTTATGACATAGGGGAAAATTGTTTCCCTGGAATCAGGAAGACCTGGGTTTAAAACTTTTCCCTGAACCCTTCTGGCTCTGGGCAAGTCATTTCACCTCTCAGTAACCTTAGGTAACTGTAAATGAGTTCCCCATCTCCATCAATGTAGGGCAATTCCACACCAAGAATTCCCTGTCTAAAGAAGTATTGTTGTTTGTCTTTCCTTCTCAAGGAAGACTGACATCAGGGAGGTAAAACCATGAAGTGCAAGTGAATTGGATTTCACTGAGGGGGGCCTGTGCTAAATCCCCAGCCTCACTTTCTCCTCTGGAGCCATCTGGGTCCAGTGGCCAGATAGGAATCTGGACAATGAGAGATGGCCCTGGATGGGAGACAATCAGGATAAAATGACTTGCCCAAGGTCACATAGCTAGTAAGTGGCAAGTGTCTGAGGGATTCAAACTCCCATCCTCCTGATTCTAGGGCCATGAAAAGCTGCCCCATGATGAGTGAAGTTCCTTAAGAACAAATATACATATATTTACATATATAAACACACAGACACATGTATATATGCACATGAGCACAGTCACATATATAAGCACACACATATAGATCCACCTATATATTCATACAAAACATATATGATATGTATGCTCATCATCCAGAAAGACTGTGTAGAGCACCTGAAGGCTAGGTTTTCTTGACAGCTCAGAATATTTTGAGACAAAGGAATCAGAACTTAATAAGTATCATTGAAAAATCGGAAATAGGAATATAAATATGAGACAAGGGTTTTAATTTAAGGAAAAAGTTTTATGGCTATTTTTTGTTTTCACATTGGATCTATCACCAACCCTACCAAGCAAGTTTTCCATTATATCCAAGATATCTAAAAAAAACAGTTTATCAAAACCACCAGACATATTAATGAGGTCTGTCAGCTTCTACAATATTCTATACACATAGTCCTTCACTTCTGAATGAAGGAAGGAGGTACAGCTTCTCATCTCTTTTCTGGGGCCAAATTTCATCATCTTATCTATATAACATTCAGTTTTGTTGTATTTGCTCCATTTACCTGATTGTAGTCATTGTGTATACTGTTTGCTTGGAGTCACTGACTTTGCTATGCATCAGTTTATAGAAATCTTTTGATGCTTCTCTGAATCTCTCATCTTTCGTTATTTCTTATGTCACAGTAATATTTGACATTTGTGTACCATGATTTGTGGCATAGAGAGCACTATGTTTGGCACTGGAGAAGAGCTAAAGTTCAGTTAAAATGTAGTCACTGCCCTCATTTGTCTCCCAAGTAGTCTTTGGGGGCTGGGGGGGGGGCAGATAAACCACAAATGCAGATAACTCTAATACATAAAATTCCATAGTAAGTAAATGGGAAAAGTGCAAAGTACTGTGAAGAGGGCCTGAGGGGAATGGTAATTACTGAGTGAAGGGGTTGGGGATAGTGCTAGAATCCGAAAGACTATCTGGAAGAGCTGGCCATTGAGTTGCACCTTAAGCAGAGCAATCCAAACAAGAAGGAAGGTATTGTTATAGCTGTCTGCTTCTCTTTGAACCTCCTTTCTCATAGGATATTGAAACCACAGAACATTCAGAATTAGAAGTTCTCTTTGAGGTCATCCAGTCCAACTTTCTTATTTTACAGATGAGGAAACTGAGACCCCAGAGATGGCAAATGATTATGTAATCAGCAGTTGGCAAAGTTAGTGGGTACCCAGGGCTTCTGACTCCCATTTATTTTTCCCACAATTTGCATAACAATCTTCTATTGCTCCTTACTTAGCATGACTCTTGAGGCCTTCTCCAATCTGGCCCAATTTATTCTTAAAGAAATGGACTGACCTGCATTTGGGAGAGTGTTGCACTTCTGCTTCTGATACCCACTAGTTGTGTAACTATGGACAAGGTCCCCCCTCTAAATAACACCAACATCTTCCTCTCAGGATTGTCTGAGGATAAAGGAAATAATGGTTATTAGTGTACCACAAGTCTTAAAGCACTATATCAGTACTAAGTATTATTATCATTACTAACCTCAGTTTCCTCATCTGCAAAATAGGAATATTCATAAGAATAGCAGCTACCTCACAGGATGCTGTGAGGATCAAGATAGATAATGTATTGGAAGTGGTCTCTAACTGTTAAGGTGCTTCATACCTGTTAGATGTTATTATTTATATCATCTGCAATTTATTTGGAGTTCTCTCTTGGCCCACTAAGAGTTTCTTGAGGTTGGAGGAGTATAAAGAGAACTCTTCGTCTACAGAATTGATTAAGGTGAAAGAGCTCTTTGTCCCAGGAGAGACAGGAGAAAGCTGCTTGACTTTTGGTTCTGAAGCCTCAAATGTGAATCTGAAGATGGGAGAATTTGAAAATGGGATGACATGTCAACAGATTGTCCTTTTCCCATTTGGGGATCAATGAGACAACTCATTGTGCTCAGCACTGGATCTCTAAAGTGGAGCCTCTTGTCCCAAGGACCAAGGAATCTTGGCCTGAGTGGGATTTGGGGAGGAACTTGGGGGCAAGTGAATTTCCAGGTCAAAGTTTTGGTTCATAGAAGTCAGTATTGCCTTGTGGCAAAAAGTATTAGATTTGGAATCAGGACTTAGTTGTAATTTCACTGCCTGAGTGACCTTGCCCAAGTGATTTAACATCTCTGGACCTCAATTTCTTCCTCTATATAATAAAAGAGATGACCTCTAAGATCCTACAGAGCTCTAAATCCTATAGTTAGTTTTTTCATGAAGTACTGTGAAAATGTATTTTAGCATAATTCACTGCTATAATTTATAAAGTGCATTTTGTCTCAAAAAGAGTCGTTGTGCTACTTATTGCTATGGGACCTTCAGCAAACCACCTCTGGGCCTCAGTTTCCTCAACTCTAAAATGAGGAGCTTGGACTCAGTGGCCTCTTTGATTCTTTTCAGCTCTAGGTCTGTGATGTGAGAGTAATCATTGGCATCCAATGTTTTGGCATCCAAAAGTCCTGAGTCCATAGATTTATACTTTCACAAACTGAGAAACACCTCCTTCACTGTTGGGCTTCCTTTTTTTCCAATAGACATCTGAGTGTTCAACAGACCCTATTATCTAACAGGGAAGGCCCCCTTCTGTTCTCCTTTCCCCTCCCAGAATGGTCGTCTGCCATGCTTTGGAACACCATTCCCCCTTGGGCCAAATGGTCTAAGCTTATTCTGACTTGACTCCTCCATAGCTATACCTAGCAATTATGGGTCATAGGGACCACCAGTGTCCTCATTTCAGTTTTTAAAAAAGCAAATCAGTTTTTTTTTTTTAGGGAGAGAGGAGAACTTGGTCTTCAGAACACATGATCTTATGCAGCGAAGGAGCTCAGGATGCCCCACTATGGAGGACCAACAGTTCCTGGGACCTCAGAACCCATGAGTAAAGACCCCATAATGGTGAGAGAGAAAGACTACTCTGAAAGAAGAAACATGATGAGGCCAAATAAGGCTGAGTCATCAGTGAGAAGACCCCATTTGGTAGCTCCCATTTGAACTCATATCTAGACAGCTCCCTAAGTCTCCAAATTGCTGAGAACTGGCCAACCTACATTGATAGAGACTCAGGAGTCCTTTATACCAATGAAACCACAGGTCCAAATCCTTCTCGTAGACTTGCAAAGCATTGGCAGAGCCCAATTGTTTCTCTGGTAGTTGAGGGGTGCTGAAGTAAAGGCCAGACTCGGCCCTGCTCTGCTCTATAGCAGAGTGAAGCCTGGTTCCTTCAATCCCCTGGCTCCAAAGGCTTCCTGAGGTCTCTAGTTGGCAGTCCTCTCTTGTATACAGACAGCCTGGAGGCAGAAAAGCGAGTCAGCTTCGTTAGTGAGAGCTGAGACTAAGTAAAACTGCCAGACAGGAAGAAAAAAAAAAGCTCCATTTCCAGAAAGCCATTTAATTACATGGAATGATATTCCATTTTCTAATTGGTATCCGCTTCATTCTTTCCATCTCCTGCAGTGGCTGAATCCCCCCCTGCCTGGCGCTGGGATGGAGGGGGCAACTTACCCTTTCTAGGACACCAGGAGAATGACTGGAGAGGAACCTGCCCCCCAAAGAGGCTGGAAAGACAGCCTCACTTCCTGGTTTGGGAACTTTGGATGCTCGGCCCTGGGCCAAATTGGGAAGTAGGGGCAATGTGTGGTTTTTGGCTCCTGCTTTCCCTTCCTGTGTCCTTTCCCGAATTCTAACTCCCCTCTTTCCCTTACAATCCTAGGGACCCTGGCCAGAGGCTCTCTGGAGAAGATAATGTCATTTGCTCTAGTGTTGGCACTTACCAGGCCACTAAGTCCCTTCTCAGCACTCCTTACCTCCCAGCCCATCTCCTGCTAAGCCTTGTTCTGCTCTTGGCCTCTAATCATCAGGATCAGCCAGATGATTGGCAAGGTGCTGTCTAGGCTAGTGGTCAATCTAGTGGTGGGGGGTGGGGAACCACCTGGGTTTGGTACTGAACGGACCACTGGCTCTGGTGGTTTCTGGGACACTGCTTAGAGAAGAATCTCAGTTTGCATTTTGGCCCCAGTAGGGCCCAAGAGGGCAACTGTTAGCCTCCCAGGCCCTAGTTTCTAGGCTTGAACAGGCTTGGAAACCCTCCTTCATTTCTGGCCAATGGCTCCTTGGCCTTGGTTTCCAACAGTTGGCATTGGATTAGTTTCAAACCTGGACGAGAAGGGTTTGGTGCCCACATAGGCCAGTGTATTCTGAGGAAGCAGACAGGGAAGGTCATCAGGATTGTGATGATTTAGAGAAAGAGAAAGGACGGGCTTCCCGGGGGGGAAGCCTGATGAGGGACGTTCCCAAGTCAATTCTCAAGTCCCCATTGGAATAGTGAAGGGGTCACTCACAAAACCACTCCCCCAAATTAATGGTGGGTTTCAGGGGAGGTTCTTTCTCCAGGAGGGTTCATTCTGCTCTTCCAGCCCATCTCAGAATTAGTATACACCTTCTCTAATTTTCCTCTTAATAATAACCACAGAACTACAGTGCCCACCAGAACCCTATGAAGGAGACAGTGCCAGCCCAATTGTCCCCCTCTTTTACAGAGGAGGAAACTGAGTCCCAGAGAGGTTACATAAGACGTAGGTATTCAAAGTCAGAACTCAAACCCAGGTCTTTTGACTCTGAATCCAGGCTTTGGAGTCTGATGGAGAGCAGAAAAACCTTTTACTTTCTCAAGACCAAAGGTGAAAAAAACCCAAAAGTATTAACACAACATATCCAACCTAGAATAGTTTGTCTTAGAATAAGCAAATGCCCACATGGGCTGATGCTCTGGGTTCTAGCTTGAGCCTTGAATTGCAGGCATAACTAGAGCCAGGTGACTGAATGTTTATCCCAAAGAGGAAAATTCAGAGGGTTTTTCATCCTCTATGGAAGAAGGTGAAGATATAGTTCAGTGGTCGGGTGGAGCTGCTGTAGGGCAATCTGATGACAAGATGGTAAGAGTTGACTTTATCTCAGGGTATCATGTTAGTAAGGGGAAGGGAAGGAGTCCCCACGGCTCTGTATCCTGAGTTTGAACCTGGCCTAGGAAGTGGGAGGAACCATAGTATCCTTAGCCTTACAACATTTAGTTAGACCTCATCCCTCAAACACAAAGATACTTATGCTCATGTTGTAACATGATACGGTGGAAAGAGTGTTGCATTTGGAGTCAAAAGACCTGGATCCTTCTTCCACTTATTACTTGTGTGACCTTGGATAAGTCATTTAACCTCCCTGGACCTCAATTCCTCCATTTGTAAAATGATGGGGTTAGCCTAAATCAGGTACATTGAACATGCAGACAGCAGCCACAGCACTTCCCAGTAGATATTAAGCTAGATTAGTATGAGGAAAGAGAAGCTCAGAGACTTGTACAAGGTCAGTCCTTAAGTAGCAGAGTCAGTATTTGAACACAGGTCCTCAGATTCCAAATATAGAAGTCCTTCCTCTGCTCCACACCAGCCCACTCCCCACTCTGAATGCAAACCCAGGAAGTCTGTTCCCTTACAAGCAGCGGTGGCAGCCCAATTTCCTGAACAACCAACAGAATGGGGAAGAAAGGTGGGGGGTATACTTATGTCTGAAGCCAGCAGTCCCATTTTCTTTTTTTATGCCATCCTGTCCTATGTTTGCCTAGTCCCGGGCTTCTGTTCCTCCTAAAGAAGCCTGTGGGGCCTCCCACCTGCTATACACATCTTGGGGCCAGTATGTCTGGGAAATACCAAGGGGCTCCATTCCCATTCAGCTATACAAATTGTGCCAAGAGATATGGGCTGGTTCTCAGAAAGGACTAGCAGCCTCAGTGAGCCTTGTTGGACTGGCTATCATCAAACCACTGGCTTTAAGAGTTGGAAGTGACCTCAGCGGCCATTCTCGCTCATACCTTCAAGGTGGGCAAATACCCCACCTCCATTCCACTTGGAGTTCCTTCTAGTCATTAGGGTGCTTTTCATTTTTTTTATTAATTTTTAAAATTTTGTGTTTAGTTTTTTGCAAGGCAAATGGGGTTAAGTGGCTTGCCCAAGGCCACACAGCTAGGTCATTAGTAAGTGTCTGAGGCTGGATTTGAACTCAGGTCCTCCTGACTCTACGACTGGCTCTATCCACTGTGCCACCTAGCCGCCCTGCTTTTCATTCTTCCTGATATTAAACCGGACTCTTCCCCCTCCACTCATTGACCCTGGTTTTGTCCTTATGAGGCCAATCAGAAGAAGTCTAGTCCCTTCCACACAATGCCCTTCAAGTCTATGAAGACAGCTAGTGCCTCCTGAGTCTTCTCCAGGCAACCATACCCAGGCAAAAGATCTGGGTTCCAGTTCCTATTCTGATGCTAATTCTGATCTTTTCTTACTTCCTTTATAAAATAAGATGTTTAGATGGGGTTCCGCAAAGGTATCCCCCAGATATTCCTTCTTTAATCTCCTTCCCTCTTAGTGCTTTCCTTCCCAACTTTCCTTCTACTTTAATTATTTGTTGTACCTCTCCCCACAACCCCCACTACTGCTCCTTCCCATCTTGGGATAAGGGCTAGAGATCAATTCTCAACATGGCGAAGACTGGGGCTCAAGATTCATCTCTGACATCCTGGCTGTGTGATCTTGGAAAAATCATTTGACCTCTAAGACGAACTGTTTTTGTCCTTCATTTTCTAAGAAGACCATGACATCAGGGAGATGATGCCATGACAAGCACTTGACCTGGATTTGAGTGGGAGGGGCTGTGGGGGGGGGGGACTCCCATCAGCCTCACTCTTTCCTCTAGAGCCATCTGGGTTCAGTGGCCAGACAGGAATCAGGATGGCTGGAGATTGCCCCAGGCAGTTAGGGTTAAGTGACTTGCCCAAGGTCACACAGCTAATAGGAGTCAATCCTATCCTCCTGACTCCTAGGCCAGTGTTCTATCCACTGTACCATCTATGTTACAGAGAAAGTGCTGAACTGCATTGGCAAAGGGAGTTTTGTTCCCTGGGAATTCTCTGCACTGGTAAAAATCACAAATCTGGCAAACACAAAGATACTTATGCTCATGTTGTAACGTGATACAGTGGAAAGAGTGTTGCATTTGGAGTCAAAAGACCTGGATTCAAATCCTGGTTCTTCCACTTATTACTTGCATGACCTTGGATAAGTCATTTAACCTCCCTGGGCCTCAATTCCCCCATATGTAAAATGACGGGGTTAGACTAAATCAGGTACATGGAACATGCAGACAGCTAGCCACAGCACTTCCCAGTAGATACTAAGCTAGATTAGAATGTAAATGGGAAATATTTAGCAAAAAATGCAACAGAATATAGATAATGCTAATGTGTGATTGTCTAAGACAAAATATGCCTGCAGGGATCCGTAAGTATTGTTTAGTGGCCCCCGTTTCCAGTTGAGTTTGATATCACTGGAATGGATGAAAGACCTCCAAGATCCCTTTCAAAGTCCCTTTCACAAACAAGGATTCTAGGATAGTATAGGCATTTAATATTCAGGTAGTTGGCGAATTGGACTGTTAAATTTAAAATTGTTAAATGATCATAAAATTATGGAGAGAGGAATAAGGAGAGATAGTTATTCACAGATTAACTTGATATGAATAGAGTAGGTGCCAGGTAACTAGAAGATGCCTATCCCAGCATGTTAATATCCCCTATTAGGGAAATTATCCTTCCTTGCCCCCCATAGTCTTAAGCCTCAGTTGGACCTTTTTCTGAGCATGATGGGTGAATGATAAGGAAAGGTAGCAGGGAATAGAGACCCCGGGGTCCTTACTGGAACAACTAGCTGGCAGTCACAAGAGCCCACCAGGGATCCAGCTTGTCTCCTGAGGCCTGGCTAGAGCTAGCTCCCATCTCCTCTGAGGTCCTGCTACCTGGACAAGTGGCTTCCCCTCTATGGGTCTCAAATTCCTCCCCAATAAAATGAGGAAGTTTGACTAAACAGCTTGAAAGATGCCTTCTAGGCTTAGATCTATGACCCTGTGGTCTCTTCCAATTCTGACCCACAGTGATTTGATAGTTCTGGGTTACCTGATGCCTACAGGAATGCTCCAAAGTAAGAATGGAATGGAAAATACTCAAGTGACATGGAAGAAGGGCGACTCCTTGCCCACAAGCCAATAGCAACAATAACCAAACCGAGGAGCTCTGATTCCCATCTCTCAGCAGGTCTCAAACATGTTGAACTCTTCCATCATTTCAGCTTGGATTTTCATTTCCTTCCAGTCTGTGGCTTCTGGAAGGGAGACATATTAGTCTTACTATCATTATTGATGATAATAAGCTAACAATTCTTACATTACTACTTCAATACTTCATGGAGCCATGATTTCATCCATATGACTATACCCTTTGGTGCTAAGCATAACACACATCTTCTCATCCAATGCACTTCTTACCTCTGTTCTCCCCAGAGGCTTCTCAGAAGATTTCTCCAACAAACAAAAAGTTTTCCTCCTTTGGGTTCTGGTACACGCCATCTTTCATCATCTCCCAATCTCCCCACCATATTTGGTCCACCTCCTTTTCTGATGATACATTTCTCCTTTTACTGTTGCGAGTACCATCATCCTCTCAGTCTTTAAGGTTCACAACCTAGAAATCATCCTTGACTTATCATTCTCTCTCACCACCCCACATCCTATCTGCTGCCAGGGCCAGTTTCTATCTTTGCAACATCTCTCATCCCCACATCTATGGTTCTTTGAGGCTATGACCCACAACTGTGATTCTCTGGGATTGTGATGATCTAAGAATCATAAGCACACAGAATCAGTGGGAGACCATTTATGTTCCAAAGATGAATCTCTTTCAAAATTATTTTTGAAAAAATTTCATTAATCACGATGTTATATGACAATTAAATGTTATTCATTATTAAATTAAATTATTTACAATAGATGTGTAAATAGACAAATAATTTTATAAAATAACAAAAACACATTTAAACTAAGTGTTGTCATTGGGGGGAAACGACACTCTGGTGAGGTCTGTAATGTCAGTATTACTATCTCTTCAGCCACCTATTATCTGGGTGACCTTGGCCATGTTACTTAACCTCTGTAGATTGCACTTCCTTTTCTGTACAAAGAGGAGAATTGGATTGCTAAAGCCCCATGTGGCCCTAATCTCTGATTCCATTCACTTATGATCACTGTTTTACAGCCGTGTCTTGCCCCAGGTCACAAAACTTGGAAAACCCTTCCGGAGCCAGGATTCCCTGCCAAGGCTCCTTCAAATAGAAGGAGCCACCCATTAATCATCATTGGCATCATCCCCATTCACAGCAAACGTCCATTAAGAACCTGAATGAGCCGGGGGCCCCTTGGCCAGGTACTGGTCCCACTAGGCCCTGATTTCAGGGAGTTTAATGATATGGTGGGGAGAGAGGACATTGAAGCGAGAAGTTAAAGAACACTCCTGGATAGCACGTGCTCTATGGCCCCGGAGTAACCCATGCACAGGTAATATGGGAGTCATTCATTCCGGAGCCTGGTATTTAGTTTAGCTAATTATTTACACATTTGGAAGGGCATTGACCTTCAAAGGGGAAAGAGAGGAAATGCAATGGGGTTAGAAGGGCCATCAGGTGTGACTCAGTCCATTCTCTCTCCTGAAACTTAGGGACTTATGAGCTGAATGAGATCTTCAGAGGTCACTAAAGATGGAATTGGAGCCAAGATTGGAACTGAGACTTTTGGTCCCAAGAAGTCCCTTCTTCAGGCTTCTGTTTCCCAGAGCTATTTTTCTGGCCCATGTTTATAGTTTGTCAGCCTACAAAAGGTAGGCATAGGCTGTGACTTGAAGTTAGGAGTCTAGGATTCAAATCTCAGGCATTACACCTACTAACTGTGAGACCATGGCCAAGAGTTTTTACCTCTCAAAGAATGAATGAATGAGCATTTATTAAGTGCTTATTGTATGGAAAGCAGTATGTTAAGGGCTGGGCATATGAATAGAAAAAGTTCTTGTATTCCTGGAACTCATATTCTTATAGGGGAGACAACACAGTTCCCATAATCCTTAAGGTCTATGGCAAAGCCAGTGGTAATATCTTTGAGAGTAAGAACTCTCTTTTCTCACACATTCAGTAGCTTTGGGCTGCAGTACTCAAAGGTACCCATGGGCAGATCACATCTCCATGGGGGTTGCTTCCCAGGGTAGTGGCTGAGGACCCTGGTCTGGACTCATGGCTATCCCAAAGCTCTTGGGTTCAGGGTCCTGGGCTGCCTCCATTGGAATCTGAGAGAGAAAGACGGTGGTCAGTGCAGTGGTGATGGTCATAGTTAGATCTGCTCACTATATGCTGTCTCCTGTCTCCAACACAGGATGCCCTGATGCTTCAGAAACATTGACTTGCTTGCCATTTTGGGTGGCAATTGGCTGTCAGTGGATGGAGATAGCTGACCCCTTCTCCAAGAGGTGCTCATTCCCTGGCTGATAGCTGGGAGGGCTAGGCTGGAAGCAGGACCAGTTCTGGGAGGTGATGCCATTGCCATAACTCCTTGTCTAAATCTCTGAGCTTTCGTTTCCTCAGTTATAAAATGAGAATAACAATGTATTTTAGGGCTACTTTGTAAAGTTTAAGAAGCTATAGAAACTTGAGTTGTTATTTGTTAGCAAATGGATTGATGGCCCTGACCTCGGAGCCTGTTTCAGCAGCTCAGTTTCCATAGCTATCTAAGGTTCACAAAATATTTGTGTGTATGTGTGTGTATAGATTTGTCTGCATGTCTTCTGCAATCCCTAGTTGATAGGGCCCCTCTTTGACTCCAGGTTGTGCCACCAAAATAGCTTTGGACATTAGAGACCTCCTCTCCCTCTGTCTTTGATGCCCCTGGGGTTATGGTTAATAATAATATCATAACTCAGAGTTATATAGTGCTCTGAATAAAATGTATTTACTCATTTGAGCCTCACAACAAGACTTTGAGGTCATGGTACCATTGTTATCTTCCTTCTACAGAAAAGGAAACTGAGGTTGTGAAAGATTTCTTGCCAAGAATCACACAGCTGGAAAGAAGTCATGGGGGAAACCAAAGTCAGTTGTTCTTGGGAATCTAGGGTAAGAACACTCTTGTCCAAGTGGGGTCCAGTTCTGTTATTTTTCTCTGCCTTTCTAAATTATCCAAATCAAATCTTTCAGCCTGAATTTCTTCCAAGCAATCATTCTTGATGTTTGTTTAATCGTGCTTATCACTGGCCTCTACCAGCAGGTGACTGGTCATTTGCATCATTAACAGATCTCTGCCAAAGTATCTTGACAGCTGAATGATTTTTTTTTTTATTTGAATAGGACCAACTGACCCATTCCTCTATGTAATTTCCATAAATGGACTGTACCCACTAAGTTACATCTGAGGGCCTGCTAAGGGAAATAAAAAAGGAGAGGGGGTTACTGACAATTAGACAGGCTGGTGAGATGTTCCCCAGAGAGCAGCAGATGTTTTGGAATGTTGGGCCTTCATTCAGATAGCCCTCAACCAACTGATCTGCCCAAATTAGCAGGAAGAAGGGAGAAAGAGACAATCTCTTTCTTTGTATTATATGATCTTTAAGGTTCCTTTCAGCTCTGACATTCACTGTAGGAAAATATGACTAACAGTCATAGTATCATAGGATTTAGAGTTGGCAGGAACTTTGGAGAACATGTCATCCAACCCACTTATTTTACAGAAGAGGAAACTGAGGCTCATATAAGAATAGGGAGTTGCTCACACACAGGTAAATAGCAGAGTCAGTAATTCAATACATTTCAAAAAACCATTCATTAAATGTCAACTTCCAAGGTTCTTGAACTTTTTTGATCATACCACAGTCTTCTTCTTTGCCATATAGGAGAATCAGGAGACTCACATGCCCGGGGGTGGAGGATGGGGATAGGAAGCAGAAATTCCATACAGTTGGCAGGAGAGTGCCATATGCATTGAGATGGCATGGGTAGATTCCATACCATTAGCTGGAGGCTCTCCTGCCAGGTGGTAGATAAGCACTATCCAATTTCCAGGATACTCAGAGAAGTCAGGGCACACCCTGAGGTCTGCTATGCTCCCAGCACTAGGGATACTGAGTGAAAACAACAAGACGGGCCCTGCCCTCAAGGAGCTTTCATTGTGTTGGAATCCTAGTAATGGGTGAGTCATTGTCTTATGTGTCTATTAAGTGAGCCGGAAAGTGTAATCATTTAGAAATTAGGGAGGTGAGCTGGATAGACTCCAAGATCCCTTTAAGCTCCAACTGGGGATCCTGTGTGTGTGATCCTTGAGTGGGTGGCTTTGCCACCCTGGGACTCTGTTTCCCTCTCTGTCAAATGAAGGGATTGGGTAGGATGGCCTCCAAGGTCTTCTAGCTCTAACTTATGATAAATAAAAAAGTAAGGTTCTTCCATGTGGGTGTGAGGCCCTACTGGGACTCACCCATAAGGCCTAAGCTCCCCTAGTCTGCTGACTTTCACTCTGGGCAACCCCCAAGGAAAACAAGGCAGGAGGCATCTTGAGCCAGGTCAAGCACATTCTGTGTTGCTTCTCACAGCAGCTGAAAAAGGTGAAATGAATCTCTGGACAGCTCAGTGATTATTATCATTGCTTTTCGGCCTGCTGGCTGTTTCCTGGGACTCTGGCCCTGATCCCAGCTGCCCCCCACAGCCCCGCCCAATCTCCCCTCCAGCTTGTGCCATCAGTCCTATGTGGGATGAGGTCAGGAGCTTTTAATGGCTATGGCAATCAGTATTCAGGACATATATGGAACCCCCCCACCTCCCCCACCCCCAGCTCTGTTCTTCTCCACTGCAGCAGAAGGCAGGCTGCAGGTGTTACTGGGAGAGTAGGGAGGCAGACATGCCCATCATAGGGGCCCTTAGGCATACAGAGTCCACTTGTACCTCTCAGCAACCTCTGAAAGTAGGCAAATTCTACTTTTCTACCAAACTTACTTTGAATTATTCTCTTAAGCATCAACAAACATGACCATTCCATATGACTAGATGACTATATATGTATCTCTTGGGTACAGCTTCGGGTTTTTTTTTAAGTATATAGTAGATAAATTGGTAGTGCCAACATTGCCCCTCTTTCCTGGGTTCTCTCTTTTATGTATTTTTAAAATGTTTTAATTATACTCTTGTCTTCCTTCCTTCCTTCCTTCCTTCCTTCCTTCCTTCCTTCCTTCCTTCCTTCCTTCCTTCCTTTCTTTCTTTCTTTCTTTCTTCCTTTCTTCCTTTCTTCCTTTCTTCCTTTCTTCCTTTCTTCTTCTTCTTTCTTTTTTCTCATTATTCCTAGTCACTCAGGGCTCCTTCCCCAAAAACAATATATAAAAGTGTTCCCTTTTTACAAATCCATAGTCAAAGAAGAGCACATTCATCAATCATGTAATGTGAAGTTGTCTCTCTTACTACCCTTCTATTTTGTACCTCTCTCCCAAAAGATAGGAAATACTTGCACATTAATCTAAGTGGAATTATGGTTGAGCATGGGAATGTTCACAGGTCTTAAGTCACAGTTGTCGTCCTTCCTAATTTTCTAATCATAGACATCGGCCGGGTTCTACTTGCTTTATTCGCCTTCATTTTTGACAAGTCCTCCCAGGTTTCTTTGAATAAGTCTTTTTTTTCCCTTACAGCTCAGTGATATTCGAGGGTATTCATAAAAAAGGATTGTTGCTTTGAATACTTTGCTGCATATATGGGTCCTTTCACTTCCTTTGATCTCTTTAGGATGTATGCTTCCTAGGTTTCACCTAGTTAGGCTTCAGTGTAGGCACAGTCTATTGACTTCGGGTGGAGTTCCAAATAACTTTCCAGAAAGATTGGATCAGCTTACAGCTCTGACATATGTGTCTGTCCTCCTTCCTTTCCAACAACTGTCCTTTTCCTTTTTTATCATTTTTTGGGCCAATCTGAGGGATGTGAGGCAGAAGCTCAGAGTTGCTTTAATTTGCAGTTCTTTTGTTGTTAATGATTTGGAACATTTTTCTATGTGGTTGTTGATAGTTTACCTTTCTTCTTCTGAGAACTGCTAGACCTAAATATCTATTAGGGAGTAGGTCTTGTTCTCATATGTATATAGAAATTCTGTATATGTCTTAGATAGTAATGCCTTTGTTGGAGAAATAGTGCAAAGACGTTTTTCCCAGTTAACTTCCCTTCTAAATCTAATTAAAAGATTTACTTCAATGTTTTATAATCAAAAAGTAACTTTCTTCTTTCGTGATCTTCTCTATGCCCTTATTTAGCCAAGAACACCCCCTTCTCCATAGCTTTGTGTAAAGGCGTAAAGTAAATGTGAGATGGATCCCCTTCTCTTTTCCTTTAATTTGCTTAGTATATCAGCTCATCTTCAAGGCCCCGTAGCTATTTAGAGAATGTGGCATGTGGCATGGAATGTTGGTCTATATCTGATTTCTATCAGTTGATCTTCTAGTTTTTTCCAGCAGTTTTTGTTGAGTTGTTACTCTTGTTGTGAAGCAATGGGGTTAAGTGACTTGTCCAAGGTCACCCAGCTAGTGAGTAGCAAGCATCTGAGGCTGAATTTGAACTCAGGTCCTCCTGACTCCAGGACTGTGCTCTATCCACTGTGCCACCTAGCTGCCCCTGTTGTTGAGTTTTAAACCCAGTCGGTACAATCCTTAGGTTTATGGAACACTTTGTTTCTCGCTTCAGTTGCTTCTGGGTCTTGAGGACCTAACTATTCCACTGATCAACTTTTTTATTTTTTAACCAGTGTTAAACTATGATTCGGTGATAGTTACTTTATAATATATTTTGAGATCTGATACTGCTACTCCTCCCCTTTTCCATTGAGATTCTTGACCTTGGGAGTTGGCGCTATGCCCTCTTGGGATCCAAATAGGTCGTAATCATATATCAAAGATGGTCCTGGGTTCTGGATTTCTGGAAGTTTACCAGACTTGCAGGTTGCTCTATCTCTTGCTATAGTTCCAACACGAGTACTGACTTCAGGCTTCCTGGAGTGGCCCTAGTCCTGTCTCCTTCCTCAATAGCCTACTGGGGACTGACTCCACCCCCTTGTTGCTGCTCCAACAAGCCAGGGCCCAGATCCCACTGACTTCAGTGGGAGGACATGCTGGCTCCTGCCTCACCCTCTCTAATTGCCGGAAGGCTTCTGGTTTTCTACTGATGCAGTCAGTAGATGTTTCTGTTTGGCTTTCTTGACTATCCTTCCTTTGGGCATCTGTTTAGGTTTTTACTGGAGTGTTTATGGGAGGGCTGGACTCCTTATCCAGAAGTCTCAGTGCTGCTTTGGGGACCCCCACTCTGACCCACATAGACCTCCTCCACACCCATTGTGCTGCCCTCAGACTACTTGCCCACCCAAGTGCCAGTCCGTCAAGAGTGGCTACAGCCCAGTACTTCCAGGGTAGTGGAAAGAGCTAAAGACAAGAGTCAAAAGGGACAAGTTCAGCAAGGGGACAAAGAATCTAACTCCAGAAGCACTGGAGAAAGAGCACCTGTGTTCCAGTCATCTGCTTGATGCTAGAGACCTAGGTAAGTTGCTTGGCTTCCATCAGTCTCAGTCTCCTCATTCGTCAAATGCAAGTGGTGTGCTGCTTGGCCTCAGAGATCCCTAGAGCAGGGCTCTCCACCTATTTTGTAGCTTTTGGGTCCTCTGAATCATATTTCTAAATGTCTAAAATAAAAACCACAGGATTACAACAGAAACCAAATCTATTGAAATAAAATTGTCAAAATAGTAAAACCAAAACAAGACTATCCAAGTTCCAGGTGAAAAACTCCTACCATACATTTTTGATCTAACTGTTGAAGGTGTGACTCTGACATGAGCTATGTGACCCTCTTCCCCAATCTGCACCTTCATCTCCCTTTCCGTAAAAAGGGGACAATAAAGCTTGCATTGCATGAGATGGAGGAAAGGGGGGGGGGTGATCAGCTTAAATGTTAGTTAACTATCACTAACTGAACAAATGTGAGTTATTACTATGAACTTCTGCCTGGGACCATAGAGCTTGGTTCTCAATCTGTTAACCTCCAATGAAAGAGAACTCACTACCTCACTAGCCTTTGGTAAGCCAGCAAGCCAAAATCGGCCCATCAGCAACATTCCCCAACTTGGGTTAGGTGGTAGCTATGGGTGGGGGTGGGAGTGGGAGAGAATTGGATCCTCCTGAGGTTGTGAGGACAGGTGGGGGCTGGGGTGGGAGTGGGGGAGAATTGGATCCTTCTGAGCCCTCAAAATAGACTGTGTTCAGCGGTCTACTCTGCTTGTCTCTAAAAGCAATTCTTTACAAGTGACCTTGAGGAAGGTCCTTCCTCCCTCTAAGCCTCAAAAAATTCCCTGGGAAAAGGAAACAATTGGACTTAAAAGATCTCTTCAAGCTGGAAAATGATTATCAGGAAAGCCCCCAAAGGGAAGGGAATAAGAATTTCCTAAGTATCTGATATGTCTCAGGCTCTGCTTACCACTTTACAAATATTATCTCATTTGAAATCAAGACTAAGTTAAGAAACTTTCTTTTTTTTTCTTTTCCTTTTTTTTTTTTTTAGTTTTTGCAAAGTGTTAAATGGTTTGTCCAAGGCCACACAGCTAGGTCATTATTAAGTGTCTGAGGCGGATTGGAACTCAGGTTCTCCTGACTCCAGGGCCGGTGCTCTATCCACTGCACCACCTAGCTGCCCCCTAGAAACTTTCTTCTAACCCAATTTTTCCCATTATTTTCATGATTAGTTTCTCTCTTCTCAAATTCTCATAATCCAGATGCAAGTAGTTCATTAAAGTCTCAGAATGGATGATCCAAAAGGGCCCTCCTCATTCTAAATCTATGACACTAAGGTTTGACATATTCAATATAGGAGGAATAGTTTAGGGAGATCCAAGACCCTCCTTGGACCCAAACTTCTCCCAATAGCTTCCTGAAATTTTACCATTAGTGATCCATTTCCCTTGGTTTAAGGACTTGCCTTCTCCTCCCATTCCACCTTCTACCCCTTCCAGTCATTTTTTAAAAAGTCAATCAATTGCCCTAGGAGAAAGTGGAATACTAGTCCCTAACTCCATTCTGTGGGTGGAGGTCTTTATCAGCCTTGGCAGCTAGGTGGTGCTGTGGTAGAACAAGGACCACTGGAGTCCAGAAGAGCTGTATTCAGATCCTGCCTCAGGCAAGTATTAGCTGTGTGACCCTGAGAAAGTGACTTAACCTCTCTCAGCCTCAGATTCCTCTTCTGTATGATGAGAGCGTGGGGCTGGATGGTTTCTAAGGACCCTTCCAACTCGGAATGTGTGCTTTTGTGATCCTAGACAAGTCCAGGATGCCTGGTGTGCAGGGTGGAGGAAGCTGCCCAAGCTTGGAGCTCGCAGTTCTACCCGCCCACAGGCTGGCCCTGCCTAGGAAGCCCACCCTGGGAAAGACAAGAGGGCCCCTTTCCTTTACCACTGAATTTAGCTCCAGTGGCAGCCCCTCGACTTCTCAGGCCACATTTGGAGAGTCAATCACATTCTCGGGGGATGGTGTAATCCCAGAGTAGGGTATTTCTTCCTCTTTTTTAATGGCTGTAGAATCAATTACACTCAGGAGCAGAGAGAAGTCAAAGCGTGCAAAGCTCTGCCTCTCTCTGTAGAGGGCTCAGGCCACTTCCCAAAGGGCAGAGCTGTCCCAACGGACAGGGTTAAGTTACCCTGGGCTGAGGGGGAACAAAGACGCAGCAGGAAGTTGGAATGCCTGGCGTGGAGGCCCACACATCTGTTGCAGCTGCAGCAGCTCACCCCAGCCTCCCTGTCCAAAAGGGATCAAAGGGAAGAAAGGCTTGAACCCCGTGAAAATCTCCCATTATGGATGGGGTGTCATTTCTCTGCCTTAGTCTGGCTCACTGAGGCCATCTGTGTCTGCTTCCCAAAGCCACCAAGTTCCAGGAGTGTTGATCTGGGGGATGGGACCCTGTTGTGGAAGAGAGGGAGCATTCCAAAATTGGCCCTTAAGGTGACAAAGCCCCAAAGTGGACCATATATAATGGAAAAAATGAAGCTGTGTCCAGAGGATGAGCAGTAGTGGCCATGGGGCTCTCTAGCTCAGAAACATTCAGAGGGTCTTGATTTCACCTACACAATTATTCATTTCAAAATTCTTAACTTGGCATTCAAGGCCCTTTAAAACCAGACTCAAACAGCATTACTACTCATTTTTCCTGAAGGCTCCAAGACAGTCAACTGGGCCTCCTCCCTCTGCCCCTGATACCTTTGCTCATGTATTCCCTCCAGATCAGAATGGGTTTCCCCTTTCCACAACCTACCCAAGCCTTTCAACCCTTATTCTAGTCCCAGATCACTCCGTTTGATAGATGTCCCTTAAGGGCCTTCTGTATGCAAGGCCTGATAGAGGTTTACCAGATAATCAACCCCCAATCAGTCAACAAGAATCCAAGCCTGTTTCATTTATGTACTGCCGAATTGAAGAAGTCATGCTGAGGCAATAGAAAAAGCCGAGAGATTTGGACTGTGTTACATTAGGCAAGTCCCTTAGCCTCTCTGAAACTGTTTCCTCCTCTGTAGAATAGGTTAACACCGGATAAACCAAAGATAACATTTGCAGTATCTAACAGGATTGTTTGAGATAAACACTTTGCAAACCCCTTTACTAAAAATGCTGACTTGTTTCTCTTGTATTATTTTTTCCCCCTTTTTTTTGGATTGCTCCTCAGAGGGTGGACATGAGACCTTTTTTATCTCTACATCCCAGTGTGGAACACAAGGTTCAAGACACAGTGTCCGTTTCCCAATGACCAAAGCAGAGGCAGCACAGTATTCCAGAATGGCTTTCATTTAAAGATGTTCAGATGCAGGTGAGGAGATGCTGAAGGCAATCTACACACGTGTACCTCGGGAAAGTACTGTGTGAAGAGACAAAGAAGAGTGGGGATCATCACGTGAGTTTCCAAGAGCAGGTGGGGGCCCCTGGTGGGAGCCTTGTTATGTGGGCACCCTGCTAAGAATGTGGTTTGTACACATTAACACAAGCATTTCTTTTTACAGGAAGCAGCGTCTAGGGTTCCTTGTGGCTCCCATCCTTCTTACCCAGAGAAGGTCTGGCAGAGCCTGCACAAAAATCCAAGGCTTTAGAAAAGCCTGCTGGGTATTTTGTTTTTGAAACATGCTCAACTGTGTTGAATTAAGGACTTTCAGCAGGGGGCTTCAGTTTAAATTTGGGCCCCCTCAAACTGTACTTGGCAAAGGCTCCTTCTCTAGGGAAAAAAGAACTAGCTTAGGGCAGGGGGGGCTTAACCTCTTATGTGGCTTGGACCCTTTTGGCAATCTGCTGAAGTCTGTGGAGTTGTTCTCAGAATAAGATTTGTAAATGTGAAAAATACAGTACATAAGATTATAAAGGAAAGCAATTATCTTGAAATTCACTTGGTTAATATATTCAAACAACTGTTCTAATGACTCTAGGTTAAAATCCCTTAGACTAGGAAGGCAGATGATTGAGGGGCTAGTCAGTCCTGTGTGACTCTGGGCAAGTCACCTTCCTGAGCCTCTGATGTGTCCTTTTAAAATGAAAATAAAATGAGATCACCTAGTCTTAGAGCCAGAAGATCCCTTGGAGATGCTTTAGTCCAAAGCTGAGAGTCATAGCAAATTGTAGGCTCATCACACCAGAGTTTTATAGGATTATAAAACTGAAAGGAAACTTGGGAAACAGCTGGTCAACCCCACTTCAACCTCCCCTCAGAAATCCCACACTTTAAATAGGACACAGAGACTCCAGGAAGGACAAGTAGTTTGTCTAAAGTCACATAGGTAACAAGGAAAAGAACTAAAATTCAAATTGAGGTCCCCCCAACGCCACATCCAACATGTTGTTTGTTTGACTTTTTACTAAGTGTTCAATCCAGCAAATTCATTATTAAAAATTATTGAGAACTTTCTTAAACATCACCTTCATTTCTGAACATATTCTTCTCTGCTCCGTAATCCAGAGAACCATCCCCTGAAACACAATTTTTAAATAAGAAAAACAAAATCTTTTAGCAATACTAAGCAACATATCAATTGAGGCTGATAGTTCCATACCCCTAGTCCTCTATTTCTTCAAAGAAAGGAAGAGGTACATTTCTCCTCTAGTCTTTGGGACCAAACATAATTGGACAGAATTCCATTTAATTTCTTTTTATTGACTTTTCCACTCATATTGTTGTAGTTATTGTGTGTCATCCCCCCACCCATTCTATTTATTTCCCTATACATCAATCCATATAAGTCTTCTCATGCTTCTCTGAATTCTTTATGCTGATTATGTCTTATAGCACAGTAGGATTATATTATATTCATGCTTTGCAATTTGTTTAACCTTTCCCTCAACCCACTGGCACTTATTTTGTTTCTAGTTCTTTTCAACAATTTAATATTATTAAATATGATATATCTTCATGTAGAGGGGTTCAAAGCCTAGGATTCTTGTCACTGGGCATAAATACAAATATATTTGAAACAAGGTATTGAGGTACAGCAATCTGCTTTGTGGAGGGTTTCACCTGATTTTGTTTTTTGTCCTCATCCCCCCACCCCCAATTTCATTTGCATGGAAGACACAAAGTCTCTTAAAAGGGTTGTGAAAATCCACAAGCTTCAGGGGCTTCAGACACAGACATCTGGTGGAAAAACAATTTCTAAAAATGATTTTCAAGGGGTTCAGGTTGACAAATGGAAACTGGTGCAAGTTAAAGACCCCTTTGTAACCCCAAATCAGAGACTTGCCCCCATAAGCAAGAGAATGAAATATTTGTGACTTCATTTTAGCTAACTTGCTATTCTATGCTTTAAAAGACTGAGCCTCTTCTCTCTTTTTTGGGGGGTGGGGAATAGGGAGGGAAGTTATGAAGAAAAGCTAAGACTGAGAAGACAGGTTCTTCTTGTTATGGAGATACAGTAGGTGAAGATTTCTTCCAGATCTGATGACTGGTTAAATGAAGGGTCTACCTCTCTCAATGAAAGATCTAAAACTTTCTAATCTAAGAGAGAGATGGTAGAATTCTCCTTCTCTTATTAAGAAGCAGTACCTCAACCCAGAAGCTGGTAATCGATAGAAGCATAAGAACCAACTTCCAGTACAGAAACCAATGCCATGAGAGCTGGAAAAGCCCAGGCCAGAGTAGCAGGGAACATCACCTGGGAGAGACCATCACCCCACGAAATGGTGAACAGGCCCAGTAGACTTTTCTAAAGAATAGTAGTGTGCAAGGGAGGGGTTGGGTTAGGCCCAATGGACAGGATGATGATGCCATGGAAGACACGGCAGCCCTATAGCATGAGAGGCATGAATTATCCTTCTGCTTGGATGTCCTGGACAAACATGTGCCCTATATGTATTTATTCCCGTTACATATATTTTCTACCAAAGACATATACATTCTCCCCATTCATGACATGTGTATTTGTGGAAGACCCCAGATTTAGGGGGAAGAAATAGCATATCACCATTTTTCCCTATGTTATTCATTCAATGTCTTTGCTTTCAGTGTCTTCTGTTTGAATAGGAAAACATTGGTGAGGGGTTTGTGAGCTATGATGTTAAGTGATTGGGCATCCACAGAATACCTCAAACACAATCCGACTTTCCTGGGGAATCTATTTTTAGAAGAAGGTTTTCTTTAGGAGCTGCATTTCTTTACTCTGATCATTTGAACCCAGACAGGCTAAGGGGAGATTCTTCTGCCTTGAGTCAAAGGGTCAGGGAGGAAGTGGATGGGGTAGAAGGCCACAGGAAGGGGAGCCATGAACCACCAAACACTTATCTCACCAACTTGACAATTTGGCCCTGCCCCCTGCACTATATCTATTCATCTAGGTGCTGATAAGCTAGGGAACAAAAGTGCATATCCTTGGTTGGGGTACTGTTTTCAGGGTAAGCCCAGACATTCTCCAGGTATCCCCTGGAAAAGCAAGTTTTCACCTCCATCACAAAGTGAGGTGAGGGATTCAGTTCCTGTCTGTAGTCAAAAACACTCCTTGCAGAGACACTGGAACTGAGAGATAAAGAGGGATTGACCCAAGGTTAACAACTGACCCAATGTCACCCATTGGCCAAGGTCAATTGCTGTAGAATCTGGCCTTTTGAGAGAGTAGTATAGGTGGTCCCATTCATGGTTTTAGGATTTCCCTCCCTGGCCATGAAGGTCAGGACTAGAAACAATGTCTGGAAGTTTGAAAGACCCAAATTTAGGCTTGATGTCAGAAAACCTTTCCTAATAATGAGATTGGAAATTGAAAGTGTTTGACTCAGTTGGAAACTGAATCCCATCCTATGTCATTAAGAGTGAAGAAGAAGGTGGTGTACTAAAAGGATCAAGTTTTTATAATCAGGGCACCTGAGTACAGATCCCAGCCTTACCACTATCTGACATTAGGCAAATCATTTCTCTTGGCCTCAGTTTCCTTATCTGTAAACTAAGGAGGTTGGCTGATGACTCTTCCACTTCTAATATATGACTAAATAGTTTTCTTTCTTCATATCTATCAGTTTTTCTTAGTTTCATTTCTCACCAACAAAACTAGTCCATCTTTCTGTGTCTTGTCTGCAAATAAACAAGCAAACCAAAAAGAGTGGACCACCCGACAGAGGCTGCAGGAAGTACCTAAAGGGAAGAGACTTGGTTTCCCTTTTCTGCAAAGTGGAGGATCAGCTGACCTGATTGGGCCCTCCTCGGAAGGGTTAGAGAAAGAAGAATCGATTGCCCCTCAATGATCTTTCTCAAGTAATCAAGTCCTTGAAGTGTCCCTTTCTTGGAGAAAAGGAAAAGCAAAGCCCATTCATTTTTCTTTGTATGTGAGAGCACAGACTCATAATACCCAATTTCTTCTCAGTACTAATGACATCTTGATGAGTTCAATTTAAAAGGGGGGGGCAACTTGACATACTTGAAAAACCCTAACTTAAGAGAAGACATTGGGTTTGAATCCATGTTTTGCTCTTGAAAATCCTCCAAGATCTCGGGGAAAATAGTAGACTGGAGCAGATTTTCCGGTCTCTAAGCTCTGTCATGCATCCGATGCAGTCCCACAACACTATTGACGCAGAATTTTGGTCATATGGTCATCAAGAGGGCATGAGTTCCTGAAAGTGATTGCCTGGGGTCACCTGTATTGCTGTGGCTATTAGTATGATGTGGGAAAAGGCAAAGGAATGAACATTTATATGGCACCTATTGTCTGTTAGAACCTGTGCTCACCACTTTCCATATATTATCTGATTTGGCCCTCACAACAACCCTGGGAGGTAGATATTTTTTCTTATCTACATTTTGCAGTTGAGGAAACTGAGGCAAAAACTCAGGGTCACACAAGCTGGTAAGTATCTAAGGCTGGATTTGACTGGAGGTCTTCCTGACTCCTAGCATCCTGTCCACTGAATCACCTTAATGCAGAGAACACCTCATGCAGAGAATGGGATCTGAGAAAGTGATTTAGATTTCTGGTCAATATATGAATGATGGGCTTTTGGCCAGGAATGGAGTCCACCTTAAACAAACAAGAGCCAGTAAGAATGTATGTGCCTGGTAATTTGCCAAGCTAATCAAAAGGGCTTTAAAGTGAAAGGGAAGGGGAGGAAGAAAACTGCCTTTGTTGATCCACCAGCTCTATGCTGCAGAGAGTATCTACACTGTAGCAACAGAAATTGCAATAAAGACAGTCAGTTCACAGCAGATAAAAATCCGAGAGAGAATTCAGTGATAAAACTGTCTACACATCTCTCTATCCACAGTGCACAAACAAGATGAACTAGAGATATTGGTACACTGAGGCAAATTTGATCTCACAGTTATATCATCATTGAGACTCAGTGGGATGAGACTCCTGATGATAGTATAGCTCAATTTCAAATGAAACAGAACTGGTTGAAGGGGAGTATGGGAGACCGGTCACATTGTATATTAAGAAGGTAACAACAAATGCTTGTGGATGGTTTAATTAAATACACACACACACATGTGAAGGAATCTAGGCACCAGAGGGAGAAGGCGTGGTAGATAGTTTCTAAATAACAATCAATGGAGAGGAAAACAGAAATGATATTTCCATTGGAATATAATATAGGCAACCTGGTAAGAAGGAAGAAATAGATGAGTTCAAACTAGGTGCAGAGGCAAGATATAATGCAGTGATGGGAGGCTTTAGTTGTCCCAACAAAGAGCACATTTCACTGCTATCCCCAAAACAGTGGCTAATAATGTCTTTACTTACCATCAAGATCATTTCATCCTTTAAAAAGTAAAACAATCAATAAGAGAAACATCTATTCTGGATCTTATTCTCAGCAGTAAGGAGAATCTAGCTGCTGCATTTGAATGATGGTAAACAGGAAGGCAAGGCACTCCAACTTAGAATTTATAATGGGAGAGACAAGGAAAGGATGTTTTAAGAGAACAAATTTCAAAGTGTTCAGAAAAATGATCCCTTGGACTACAGTTCTTCAGGGGAAGTTATCCCAGTGCGGGATGTTAAGTTTTCAGGAAATGAAAGCTTAAAGACACAATTAAACAATTTTGATGAAGCACAAAGTGGGAGCTGTCAAAACATACTGATGTGATGTTTGGGGAACTGGTTGACTAACTTTAGATTGCTTTAAAAAAGAGCAAGAGTAGGTAAGAAAAGATGAACATAGATAATCATGTGGTCTTGTAAGAATAGTGTCAGGAAGGTAGGGCAGCTAGGTGGTGCAATGGATAGAGCACCAGCCTTGGAGTCAGGAGGAGGGTAGTTTGAATCCAACCTCAGACATTTGACTCTTACTAGCTGTGTGAACTTGGGCAAGTCACTTCACCCCGACTGCCTCCCATCCAGGGCCATCTCCAGTCATCCTGATTCATATTGGACCACTGGATCCAGAAGCCTCTGGAGGAGAAAGTGAGGTTGGTGACTTAGCACAGCACCCCGCACTTAAATCCAATTCATGTGTTTGTCATGGCATCACCTCCCTGATGTCTTCTTGGAGAATGAAGGACAAACATTATTATTAGTGTCAGGAAAGGTGAAAGCTCAGAATGGATGAAAGGTTCTAGGTGCTTTTGAGTTTGGTAGTCAGTCAACAAATATTGATGAAGCGCCTACTAGGTGCCAGGCACTATGCAAATTGCTGGGGATACCAAGAAAGACAACAGTTGAAGTCAGCAAACTGAGATGAACTCCATCTCAAGGTACGCCATGCAAGTACTGGCCGATGTGATTGACAAGACACTTTAGGTACTAGAGAGAAAGCACAAGACTAATGGAAGGTAAATGTCCTGCTTATTCCAAAAAGGGAATGAGGGCAATTGAGAGCAATCTACAGAGTACTTGCCATTTGGTGAGCTTTACTTTTACTCTTGGTAATATTCTCAAGTGTAACATTGAAGAAATGGTGAATTTCTAGGAAAGAAAGCAGTGAAGAGCCAGCACGGCATTTCCAAGAGCAGGTTGTACTAAACTCACATCATTTTCTTTTGAATTTGGGCTACTGGACTAGTCAATCACAGGGATGTTGTCAATGTGATTTACCTACGCATTTGACAAAACGTCTTATACTATTTTCTTGTGGTTTAGATGAAGAGATGTGGGCTAGACAATAGTATAATTAGATGGATTTGGAGCTGGTTTGTTGGTCAAACCCAAATAGTTTAATGTCACCTTGGAAGATGTTTCAAGTGGTCCCCAGAGATCTCTAGTTGGCCCTGTGCCACACATTCTATCATTGCCTTGCACAGTAGGCAAGTTTAGGAAATTTACAGATGCTGCAGAGCCAGGAGATATAGCTCAGTCTTTTGATGATCATCAGGTTCCAAATAAGTCTCAGCATCTATAAATTTGGATTGAATCTATATGTCTACGACAAATAGGAATTGATGTAAAGTCATAAACTTGAGTTCAAAAACATTATTTCCCAAGTATAACATGTGTTAGGCATGGCTAGACAGCAGTTCATTGGAAAAAAGTTCAGATTCTTAGCAGATTGAAGTACAATATGATTCATCAGTGCGATATGATAGTAAAAAACAAACAAAAAGTAAAAAAAAAAATTAGAGGCAATCTAAGATACATTAAGAGAGGCATAATGTTCCAGACTAAGGAAATGACAGTCTCTGCCACTGTCAAACTAAATATGAGATATTATTAATGATTTCTTAATTACCAAATTGAATGCTCTTTTCCTCAGTCCCTTATCCTTCTGGACTTCTCAGCTGCATTTGATGCTATTGATCCCCAAGAAATTTCCCCCCAACCTTACTAGGTTTCCAAAATATGAAGGTCTCTTCTCTCTGTCTCTTTCCTTCCCCATTTCTTCCCCCCCCCTCCCTTCTCTCTAAGCTCTAATCTCTCTTCCTGTCCTCTCCCTTTCTTCCTTTCCCTCTCATCAATTCCCATGGGTTCAACTATCATCCTTATGCAGATAACTTTCAGATCTATATATCCAACCTTAGTATCTACTAAACTCCAACCCCACATCACCAATTGACTAATGAGCAATTCCAACTGGATATCCTACATGCATTTTAAAGCCCAAATATTCAAAATTGGAACTGCCCTTTCCTCAACTTGCCCACTTCTGTTGAGAGGGGCACCATCCTTCCAATCATCAACTTCTCCCTTGCCCTCATCCCCCATATCCAATCTACTGTCAGGTCTTGTCAGCTCCCAATACACTATAGACTGCTTGAGAGCAGTAGACTTTTTCTCTTGCATCCCTAGACTCTAACACAGTGCCTGGAAACCATCTCACATGTCATAAATGTGCATTAAGTAATGGAGTATTGCATTCAGCTCTGGGAACTGCATTTTCAGAAGGACTTTGTTAAGCTACAGCATCCATCCTGAAGAGGACCACAGAACAATAAAAACGTTCAGAGGATTGTGATATATGAAGCAGGTTGAAGGAACTAGGAATGTCCAGCCTGGAGAAGAGATGATTTAAGGAAGACATGAGTCCTCTTAATCATAAAGTATTTGAAGGCCTTCCACATGAAAGATTTTCTTCTTGTCCCCTGGAGTTGAAACTAGGGGCAAAGTGTAGATGTGGCAAAAAAGGGACAGATTTGTGCTCTGAGTAAGCAAGGTAAGAACTTTCAATGATTTGAACGATCCAGAAGTCAAATGAACTGCCTTGGAAAACAGTAGATTCACTTTCTTCAGAGATCTTTGATCAAGATAGGGTGTGCTGCAGTAAGGATTCTAATTTGGATCTAAGTTGAACTTGAGAGCAACTGAGGTTCTGTGATTCTGTAATGGATGAGCATCAGACCTGACCTCAGAAGGTCTGAGCTGAAATCTTGACTCTTCTGTTTACTGTTGTTGGAAATAGGAACATAAACTCTGGTCTCATTTTCCCTATCTGTAAAATGAGGGCTTCCCTTCCAGCTTTAAATCTGATAAATACACTCAGTTCCAGGAAGAGCAGATGTTCACAGGCTCTTGTGGAGAACAGGTTTTGCTGAACACAATGGCAACCAGTCATCATTTTCAAAGATCATTAAATGGTGCCAAAGGGCTTGCCTGGTGAACCTCTTCCTCTTGCCCTCTGGGACTTAGCTCCAAGCTCTATGTCATTCCAAAGGCAGAGAAGGTCTTGGGAATGGAGGTTCTTGCCTTGGATCTCAGCTGGAATGCTAACTCCTCAATCCTGTCTTGGGCTCAGAAATCGACAATCCTAAGATGCCTTTAAAGTCTGTTATCACAATTCGACCATATCTGGTTGCGTGACATCTGACAACTCCTTTGGGGAAAAGTTGAACATTCTGGCTCAGCAGGTTTGTTTAAATTTCAACAACATAAAAAACTACTTTCTTTAGCTTCCCCTTGTAGACCACCCCCCCCCCCAATAACAAAAGGAAGATGGCTGCAGGGAAATGCTAATCAAATCTCTTTCAGACCCGTTATCTTCATGTGCTATGCCAACAGAACACTGCTCCACCCTGTCAGCTGCATTGCATGACATTTTAGAATACAGCTGCCTCTATATAAGGCCAAACCTTAGCTAAAAGAAGCAGGAACAATTCCGTCAATCACTTGGATGCTCTAGCCCCATGACACCCAACACCTGGATATTTATAAACACCGAGAGACTGAATATACCACTTTCCATCCAGATGTTGAGTGCCACATAGACTTACTGCCTGTGGCCAGCACTATCTGTAATAGAACTAATTAGATGACATTAATTTAACATTTAATGTTCTTTCCATGCTTGCTGCTCTGTAAATAAAAGTTAACTTTAAAAATATTAATGAGTATTTAGTTTCCATGATTCATGCTCTTTTCAGGTGCTCACATATACACATACACACTCCCAAAGTATCATCAGGGGATATGAGGGAATTTCCTAGGTAACTAAAACTGGCTCATTTAAGAGCCAAGACATTTTATGCTTTAAGCATTTTGATGGAAATCTTGCCTGCTCCTTAAAACTAGGAAAGGTCAGAGGAAGCCTTGTTTAGTGGCAACAGTGTTAGAAGTAACATCAGGAAGGTCTGGGTTCGAATCCTTTCTCTTAAACTGATTGCATGAGGCCAGGTAAATTAAATTATTTCACTGAGTCTCAGGTTCTTTATCTGCAAAATGGACACAATAGGACCTACTTCCCACAATCATTGTGAGGCTCAACAGAGATGACATACAGAGATAGAGAAGAGATAAGAGATAGAGATAGAGATAGAGGGGGCTAGGTGGTGCAGGGGATAGAGCACAGGCCTTGGAGTCAGGAGTACCTGGGTTCAAATCTGGTCTCAGACACTTAATAATTACCTAGCTGTGTGTCCTTGGGCAAGTCACTTTAACCCCATTTGCCTTGCAAAATCCTAAAGAGAGAGAGAGTGCTTTTCAATTTTTGAAGAGCTATATAAGTTATTAAAGTATATTAACGGTGTGAATATTTTTAAGAGTATCATTGTTATAAATTCCAGTTATCATCCTATTGGTGATCTGTGAAGGGGATTGTTGCCTTAGTGGAAATTTAGACTAGTAACCTCTGATCCCTTCCAACGCTGAGATGTGTGATCTCGACTGGGGACCCTATTATATACAAGTTAAAGTATATGGGCTTTATGATATTAATTTTGACTATTTAGAATTCTTTTTCCATTTAACTTTGGGTTCTCAGTCTGAGGTTACTGATAGCTTGAACTTTAGATAAGTAGATTATTGCTATGTATAGTTTGTGGATCTGTAATTTAAAATTTAAAAGCAGACGATTTGCAAATGGGCTGGCCCACCTACAAATTGGCAAATAGAATATATCCAAGTATGGAGAAAAAATGAGATTCTGGGCTTTAAGAAAAAGTTTTGTTGATATTAGTAAGATTTTAAAAATCAATTTTAAAACTCTAACTTCATTAACAGTGAATTAAAAACAATGAAGAGTTTGAACTAATCATTCACACAGGAAAAGTCAAGTGGATGAAGAATGTCTGATGTCCAGATTAGTATATGCAGTTAAATAGAAAACCTATAGAGCAAATCTATCAGTAGAAATCTTGAACAGATACTTCAAATGGACAGTGAGGTGGGCCCAGAAGAAAGCAAGAGGAGAACAGGCCCGATTGTGACCCCATACCTTTCCCTGAAACAAGGGTTCATCTTCATAATGCCAGTTTTCAGGCGGCTAGGTGGCACAGTGGATAGAGCACTGGCCTTGGAGTCAGGAGTACCTGAGTTCCAATCCGGCCTCAGACACTTAATAATTACCTAGTTGTATGACCTTGGGCAAGCCACTTAACCCCATTGCCTTGCAAAAACTATAAAAAAATCAAACATAATACCAGTTTTCTATCTGAGCTGCCATATTTTTTTAAGTCATAGACTACTCTAGTCTATGAGGAATTAAAAATGAGTCTCATTCAGAAGGCAATGGAAAGGGAATGAGGAGTTATGAAGAACTAGAGTAAAGCATATCAAAAAAGATGAATGATTATAAAAGATGGATTGGGCACATGACAAGAACCAAAGATGGCCAATGTATGGCCCCTGCATTATGTGATTATGCAATGTTATAGAAGGGCCAAGATAACAGTGGCCCCATAGTGGCAGGAATGGATGGATTGTGATATGTACCCTAGTCTTGGTGCTGTGCTTTATAAAGGACATTAACAAGCTAAAACAATTTCAGAGGAGGGTGGCCAGATTGATAAGGGGACTGTAAGCCATATCACATGAAGCCCAATTGAGAAAACTGGAAATGTCTTGCTAAGAGAAGATTTAGGAAGGATGATTGTGTCCAGGTATTTGAAGGGCTGTCACATGGAAGACAGATTAGTTCTGTTTGTCACCAGAGGGCAAGACCAGAACCAATGAGTATGAGTTGCAGAGAGGACTATTTAGTGCCTACCTAACCCTTAGAGAGAGGTTCCTCAGTGGATTTGGGCTGGCTTGTGAAGGTAGTGACCTTCACCTGTGGTGGGTCTTTAAGAAGAAGATGAGAGATCATTTGTCAGAGATGTTAGAGGGATTCCTATTCAATTATGGGTCAGCCTTGAGGGTCCCTATGGTCTCTTTTGACTCTGAGATTCTAAGATTCACCCCCCCTCAGTGGAGTCCCCAGACTTAAAACACTTGAGTCCTTCCTCACTGATTTGTTCTGCTTCTGTCACTAACCATGTGACCTTGGAAAAATCTCAGGGTGTATTTTATTCCTCAATTTTCCCATCTGTAAAATAGGAATCATAAAAATATCCTGATTATGTGAATAGTGCTGGTACAATGATCTGAGTGCCCTCTTAAAAATGACAAGTGGTTTTGAGTAGCTGAAGATATGCTGTAGTTTAGCAATAAAACTCTACATGGGAGATACTTAATAGATGGAAAAAAACTTCTGAAAAATGTAAAAAGTACCATCCAGGCAAATGTAAGACTTTATTAGTCAACTCAATCTTCTAAGTTGTGGGCTGGCAATTTGGCAGTTGTGAATATTTGGCAGGAAGCCTTCCCTCCCCAGGTTTGTGTGGGGGTGGGTGAACTCAACTCAGCATTATGCTCTCCAACACTCCCGAGGCTGCCTCTGTTGGAAACATGAGATCATTTGTTGTCCCTGGAGCCCTCAGAGCCCTCCAGACGCAAATGAACTACCCCCTATGGGTCATTTGTGAGCAGCCACCTTCTTGGTAGAATAAGGAGCATGGCTTTGTGGGCTGCCTCTGAACAGATGGGGAAGCTTGCTGTCAGCCTCCATCTTGGGATGGGAATACTTGGAAACCTCTCCCTATGTCCCCCAAGGGGGTCTTTATAAAGGTCAAGGGTCATGGCAAATGTGTAAAAGTGTTGTCTGCTCTGGGACTTTCTCAAGAAGTGTGGCATGCTGCCTCTGTCACTCATTGAGCAGACTGGTAAGATGTAATTGTGTTAGGAAAAGAAATACCATCCCTGGAATTGGCATAGAAGGGGCCTACAATGACCTGGGTGCCCTCTTGAAAATGATCAGTGGCAAAACCCATTCTAACTGTGTCAAGGGTAGCAATGGGAACTACAGAGGAAAAAAAAGAGATTGAATGTGCCTTAGCACTTCTAAGATTCAGAGAACACTGAGAAATCGATGGTGGTTACCATTGACCACTGAGACCCCTTCCCACTTCTAAATCTATGGTTCTATGATTCTAGTAATGATCCTCCTGACTCCACATCTATATCTTACCCCTGGACCAAAAGTGTTCCCCAAGGTTCTGCCCGAGGCCTTTCTCTTCTCCCTCTACATTCATTGTATCTCAGTGTTCTCATCATCTTCCATGAGTTTAATCATCTCTATGAAGATGTCTACTGGATCTGTACTTCTTTCCTTAGTTCTGGTACCACATCTTCAGTCACCTATTGGACATTGCCCAGTTCCCCATAAGCATCTCCAACTCAAAATATCTTCTCCCACAATCCCCAAATCTCTCCTTTTCCAAAATTCTCAGTAGAATAGGAGGTCCTTGACAGGATGGATTATTTTTTTATTTGGTCTTGGTAACCCCAGTACCTAACACAGTTTCTTGCCCACAGTTACTTAATAAATGATTGTTGAATGCAATTGAATGAATGTAGAGACAGAAACAAGGCAAAAATAGAATAACAGACCCCATCTCTTTGACCAGGGTTAGAATAAGCATTCAGTAACTAATACCATGTCTTTGGGTGGACACTGAATAGTTGGAGAATGTCCGGAGGAAGGCAACAGGATGATGGGAGAAATGGTATTTGACTGTAAGCTCCTTTAGGACAGAAACCATCTTTTGCCTATTTTTTTTGTATCCCAAGAGCTTAGCATAGTACTTGGAAGATAGTAGGTACTTAATAAATATTTATTGATGAACTGACTCATATCAGCATTGCTTGAAGGAACTGGGAATGGTTAGTCTAGGAAGAGAAGAACTAAGAAAGGATATTTATATTTTTAAGGTTTTTTTTGCAAGGCTAATGGGGTTAAGTGGCTTGCCCAAAGCCACACAGCTAGATAATTATTGTGTCACCACCTAGCCACCCTTGAGGATATTTATATTTTAAGGGAAGAATTTTTCTGCTTGGCCTCAGTGGGTAGACTTGAGTTCAAATTCTGATTTTTTGACTTGATAGCAGTATGACCTTAGGTAAGTCACTCTATCTCTGAGCTTCAATTTCCCTATCTGTAAAATGAAGGATTTGGACTCAACAATCTCTAAGGGTCTTTTACAATTCCAAATTTCATCTCAGTGGAAGGAGCTAGTTAAGTGGAACAGGCTGCCTCTGAAGATAATGAATTCTCTGTCACTTGCACTGTTCAAACCAATGTGTCAGATCAGAAGGGTTGTACCAGGTGACTTATAATGTCCCTCCTGATTTTGAGATTCTGTGAATGTACATCTAAGGCAATGGGGTGAAGTGACTTGCCCAAGGCCACACAGCTAGGCAATTATTAAATGTATGAGGCCAAATTTGAACTCAGGTCTTCCTGACTCCAGGGCCAGTGCTCTCTCTACTGTGCCACCTAGATGCCCCCTATGTCACCTAGCTGCCCCAAATAGATCTTTCATGGGAAAAAGCCATGATCTGTCCCATCTGACACTGTATGGGGAGCTCTTTCTTGACAGGCATCAATATTTATGGGATCTAAGCAATAGGATGGAGGAATTACAGAGAAAAAGTCAGGGAAAGGACTTGAGTAGGTAAACATTTTGTGGCGTCTGTTACATTGCAGGTACTATGATAGGAAGTGGGAAAACAGAGATCAAAATAAAAGAGTTCCTGCTTTCAAGAAGGTCACATTCCTTAGAAGAAAAATTATATTATGCACATAAGCAAATGTAAAATATATACAAAGCATTTGGGGGAGGATGGGGGAACGTGACCAGCTGGGACTGGGGAGAATCAGAAGAGACCTCATGTAGGTAGTGGCATTTGAGCTATACCTTCAAATGAGCCAGTGATTCAAAAAGCCAGTGGAGAGGGATCAGCATCACTAGAGTTTTCTATTTGATCCTTGAAGCCAAAGGGAGCTATTGAAGCTTCTTGAGCAGGTGAGTGACATGGTCAGACCTGTGTAAGAAAATTGATGAAGAGATGGCATACCCAGGGAAGAAATGCAATTGATTTACTCAGTTAACAGAAGGAAAAACAGACACTTAGACCCATTTAGAACTTTCTTGACAACCTTCAGGGATAACGCATCAACTCAGAGTCCAAACTGCTCATTAGCTACTACTGAAGAGGTTCATGGCAGGGAAATCCTAGGGCAAGAAGAGCTAAGTTATTACTCTGATTTCCATCATTCTCAGAATGCTATTGCTGCTGTGTAGTTATGAAATCTGCAAAGCTTTAACAAGGGTGGGACAAATAGGGCTTTGGGCCAGGGCACAGAAATTTAAGTGTATACTAATAGCACATGTATTCTTTAACCAGTCTAGAAGCAACTGAGCTTATTATCTATGAAGCAAAAATTGGAATAGGGTCAAGTCCTGTGATTCCATTAAGATAGAGAATTTCTAGATGACAAAAGGCCTTCTCCCAATGCAGGCCAGCACCTTCTCTATAACATGGAATCTTAGAGAGCTGTCTAGAACAGCTGGGGAGTTAAGTGACTCACCCAGGGTCACCCAACCAGGATATGTATCTACCACATTAAGCTGACCCTTAAAACAAGAATAATTAGTTCAAAAAAGGAAGTTGCCAACTGGTTTGCTTCCTCTGGCTGTTACCCCGCCCCTCCTATTCACATCCCACCTCACCTAGCATTTTCACCTTCTCTCCCCCATGTCTTAGGGTCTTCTCTCCACCCCACCTGTATGTGCCATTAAATGTTGATCCAGGATGAGCTTCCTGCTGCTTATACAGGCATCCCCATTGTTACTTAGAGTCTTGAAATCCTCAGGTTTCAAGGAGGGTTTGTTTTTCTTCCAGGAAGCAAGATCTCCCTGTATTCCTCAGCAATCATAAAACCTCGGGATTAAGAGCTGAAGGGGGCTTTCGAAATGGTCTAGAACAGGCCGGGACACAGACAGCCACTGAGTACTTCCAGAAGGGACTTTGAGACTGGTCAGTTGGAGGCTATAGCCTCAAGGCTGACCACCCACCCCAAGGCCAGGAGAGACTTGGAAGGGGCTCATGGGTGCCCTGATTCCCATGAGGCAAGCCCTGGGGGGAGCATCTGTCATCACTCTTGGAGACAGGGGTTGGCCCTCCATCTTTACAAGGCGGTTTCTATATGTCTCACCTCACAAATATTCGGGTGACTGTTTCCATAGACACCCACACGAGTTTCCCAGCTTAACCACACTTGCTTAAGAACTTAGGCATTGGTTAAAGCAGCTGTGAACTGTTTCCCCCCGAGTCTCACAGGCCCTGCTTATCTGTCTTCCTTTGAGGTGCAGTAGGGCCGGGTGAAAAATGGAAAAAAAAAGTAAACATGAGACATATCTGCCAAAAGCCTGCCACTGTCAGAACTTGAGAGACACATGATCAGTTCCCTAGAAGAGTGGAGGGAGAAAGGGAAACTCAATGGCCTTCACCCTGGGCAGCAGGCTTGGTGGAATGGGATGGATGGTAGTGGATCCTGGACAGTTTCACAAGTTTCAAAAGAAAGCCATCTTTCTGCATCAGAAACTATACTGTGGGTCCCAAAGACCACGCGGTCAGCCAACGAGGGAAAGGTTGTGGGGTGTGGGAGGCTTGTGTGGGCTCTGGGGGAAACCTTGAAAAAGAAAAAAAGACCTATGAAATTGACAGCCCACTAGGCTAAATTTAATTCCAGCCTTGTACTCAGAGCATAAAGACAAGTCAAATAGAAACACTTATATTGTGAAAAGTTGGGGAGAAAGAGGGTGGGAGAAGTAGTCCAGTAGAAAGAGGACTAGAATTGGAGTCGAAAGACCTGTGTTCAAATCTCACCTTTGGCACTCAGTACTTGTATAAGCTTAGGTAAGTCAATCAACTTCTGTGGACTTCAGTATCCTTACAGGTAAAATAAGAGCATTAGAACCAAGAGACTTTTAATGTTCTAACTATTTAGAGAGGAAAATAATGATAAGAATGAAATTGTCCATGGGTGTAATATATCTTACAGTTGATGGAGTGCTTTGGCACCATTTATTTTATTAGATGCTTAGGCCAATCCAGTGGGGACGGGTGACACAGGCATCAGCCCAATTTTATAGATGAGGAACTTGATATGAGTGAGATGATGGTGATAGACAAGCTAGAAACATGTACATGTGAGCATACCAAAAGTCATCTTATATTCCAGTATGATCAACCAGGCTGGCCAGTTCTGACATGTCCAGAATCATGTTATGAGGAAATTAGTCAAAATCACCTGCTGAGTCAATAGGGCCTTCAGAGGAAAGGTGGAAAGTCTGACTTTGGGGTAATAAATTAGAAAGTGAAGAGTTTGAAACTCAGTGACAGAAACATCAGCAACACATAGTTTCCTTCTTTTCCCTTTGCTTCCAAGTTTCTGGGCCTTGAAGGAGGGAGTCAGTGTTTCGTTGGGATTGCTTAGGGGCCTTGGCTATTTGGACTAAGGAGTGATGGAGCAGACTGGTGAAAGATTTGAGAAGCAGCTCTTGAGTGGCCATAATTGAGTTTCCATCTCTCTTAGTTTAGCATCCTCATTTGTGCAAGAAGGGACTAGATGATCCCAAAAGTCCCTTCTAACTCTAACCCCTCTAAGCACATGAAAGATAGTTGCTATTTAGTGGAGGACCCAAAGAACACCTCTGAAATTTTGGTCCCATGATCCTTTGGACACTAGAAAATTCATAATGGTGTCTTCCCCACCCCACCCCCTGCTTTCCAATTCCAATACATAGAGCATATTCTCTGGTACTTTCCTCAACCAGCTGCTCTGTGGCCAAAGACTAGAGAAAACACTTGTTGTACAGGATGATTTGTTGTAAAGACTTCATTGTGACTAGACCAACAAGCTGCTTTTGCTATGGGCCTTGCACTAAGCCCTGAAACCAGCTTAGTTATCAGGGCCCCATTCTTGGTAATGGGATATGTTATAATGGGACTTTTGTCTGTAATATCAATGTTTGGGGGCTAGCCAATCAGTTCATTATCATTTAGTGTGGGCAGATTAAGCCACTCTTGATGTAATCAGTCTGATTCCTTTCTCCTCCAAGCACAAAGACAGCTGTCCCCAGCCGGTTGAGCCTGAGCAGAGGTTCACATCGTCCTCTGTCATTAAACTTTTCTCCCACCAGTGGTTGGCCAATGAGAACTTCTTCCCATCAGATGCCATATGGCAGGCAGTAAAGTCGCTCGGAGTCAATGGAAAGGTGGTTTGCGTTAAACAGAAGTCAAAGGGCAGGACTTTAAATGCACCAGGGATTCTCCACTCCCTACCCATGTGTAATGGAAGTCAAATGACAGAGAGTGATGAGAGCAAGAGCTTTGAATTGAGAGGTCAGGAGATCTGGATTCTGGTCATGGCCTTTAACTTCATGTATGACCTTGGACAAAAAAAGTGATCCAATTGCACGCTTTTCTTTGCCTCCATTTCCTGACCCATAAAATGAGGGAGTTGTATGAAATGATTTCTGCAGTTCCTTCTATTCCTATGATCCTATTATTCAATAATCTCATGGTACCATGGCAACTGTCTATGTGAATTGTTGCCCTTTCATTTGCTTGTAAGGCTCAGTAGGGAACACAGAGGAAGCAAGAAGCTCAGTATGAGGAAGGACTTCCTTACAATTAGAATCAGTCAGAAGTGGACTTGGTAGCCTGAAGGTAGGGAGTTCCTTTACCTGGGAAGTCATTTCACCTCATCGATGTGAGTATTTTTCTCATGACTCTAATGACAACTCATCTCTGGTGACTCTTGTCCACTCCTCAGTCTTTCAGAGGGGGTGTGCCCAACATGGTAAGAGCTTTCCTCTATGCCCTTTTTTTGGTGTTTTAGGAGCTTTTTCAGAATGCTATTTTGTTATTTACGTTGATAATTAAAGGAAATGCTAAAATTCAGCTAGAGGTTAGGGAAAACAAGGATATAATTATTTGCCAATCCAAGTACATGGATTCCATGCCACGGACTCCAGGACCTAGATTTCTAGATTTCTTAACAGTGGGTACCAAAGGAACAGAGTACGTTTTGAGAAAGAGAGAGAGAGAGAGAGAGAGAGAGAGAGAGAGAGAGAGATTGAGATGGTCTCTTTGTCTCCATCTCTCTCCCCTTCCTTTCTCTCTCTCCCCACCCCCATCACCAGCTTATATATTTTTGTAGATAATCACTTTCTGCTGATACCTTTTTAATAATATTTCAACCAATGAGCATTTATTAAATGTTTACTATGAGTCAAGTAGCATGCTAGCTACTGGAAATTCAAAGAAAAAGTGAAAAACTATCCCTGCCCTCAAGGAGCTTACACTTTAATAGAGGAAGCAACATGTAGCTAAAAAAGTAGGTATAAGATTCAGATGATATAAGACGCCTAATATGGGAAGACGCTGATAGTTGGTGAGACTGGGAAAAGCTCCCTGCTGATGGTAGAAATTAAGCTGAGTCTTGAATGAAGCTAGAGATTCTAAAAGATGGGGAAGTGAGGATAGAGTTCTTTGAAGGGGTGAGGAACAGACAGTCCAAAGGGATAGAGACAAGAAATGAAGTATCATGTTTTTAGTTTAAAAAGACTAGTAAGGGGGCGGCTAGGTGGCGCAGTGGATAAAGCACCGGCCCTGGAGTCAGGAGTACCTGGGTTCAAATCCGGTCTCAGATACTTAATAATTAATTACCTAGCTGTGTGGCCTTGGGCAAGCCACTTAACCCCATTTGCCTTGCAAAAAAAAAAAAAACTAAAAAAAAGACTAGTAAGAAAGCCAGTTTGACTGGAACTGTAAAATATGGGAAGCATAGTAACAAATAATATGTCTCGAAAGTGTGGAAATTATACTGACCAGCAACTGGAATCTTTCAGAATTTCATGGAGATTCTGAGAGATAAACAGGTTTGTTCAGGATCACACAGCTAGTATGTATAGCATTCCTTCTGGGGGCTTCCTTCCCAGCTCCTGCCTACTGGAGCAGGCCTGATTCCCAGAAGGTAGTTAAATACTCATATTCAAGGTCCTAGAGGTAACTATGAGAAAACTGGGTTTCTAGAACTATTGCTTAGGAGCCCCCATTGGTGTGCTTTTCATGGATGATCAACCAATAGTCTCAATTAACATTTAGAAAAGGTATTTATTAAAAAGTATAATAATAATAATAATAATAATAATAATAATAATAATAGCTGGTACAGAATGTTGTTCCTAAATACACACATCCCTGGGGAGAGTGGGTTCAACCTTAAATCACAATGCTGGTGAGACATACATGTAAGGCACACTTAAACAAGTGCCTAGAAGTTAGTAAGCACATAAAAATATTACATGATTGATTGACAAAATGTAACAATGAGATAAGAAAGCCTTTCTGATGTGGTACAAAAGGAGCAAAAAAGAATTAAAACACTAGACACAGTGACTACACTATGTAGAAAGTGATGACAGCATATGGAAATGTTCATATTTGTTGATGAATTTCTAGTTCTTAATGAAAAAATAACAATAAAATTGTAAATTCATAGGTGAAAAAAGATTGGAAGGGAATACATGGAAAAAAGTTACTATTGCAACTATTTTAAAAATAGTATTTTTCCTTTAGCAGTGAGTATTTTATGGCTTTATTTAGGTTTTTATCCCTCATTTTGATTGTTTCTATAATTACTGAGATTTTCATTAGGTTTATAGTAAAACTTATGTTAAAAAGAAGTACATAGGATCATAGCTTTAGGACTGGAAAATATTTTAGAGTTCATCTAGTTCAACACTATCATACAAAACTGAGACCCAGATAGGTGACATAACTTGCCAAAGGTCACACAGGTACTACGTGGCTGACCTGGCATTTGAATTTAGGTCCTCTGAATTGAAACATATTGCTCTTCTCACATTCTCTGCCTATGTGACAGTAGCTCTCATTGCTTACAGTCTGGTTAGGGAGTCAAGACTAGCACATGTGAAAAGACAAACTTGTGAATGATGATAAAATATGAAACTAAGAATAACCATGAGACCAAACTATGGATTATTAAGAAATGGCCCGATCAGCATTGGGTAGAGTCATGGAGAAGACATCATAGAGGAGATAATGGTTTATCTCAGCTTGGAAGTAAGAGGGAGAACTGCCTCGAGCGGAGCAGAAGGGTTGTCATGCTAAAGTCTAGACAACAGTGCTGCTCTCATGGGAATGGCAGTCAAGAACAAGTCAGGACAATGTCAGGGGTCAAAATTAGCAGGAGTCAGGGCCAATCTGGGTCCAGAAGTCAGAACCAAGCATAAGGTCTGGGAACTATTGATTCAAGGACCAATTATTCCCAGGGCTTTGACTATGCTTCTTAAAGAACAGCAGGAAGTTTCTTAGGAGATGATATAGGCTATGAAATAGTTGGAAAAGGATATTGAAACATTGAAAGGAAGAAGTAAGGATAGAGGGCTAAATGATAGCACATGTGTAGGATGCTTGAGAGTTGGAGAGGCAGGAAAGATTAAGAGTGGTAGCAGAGAGAGAACGGGAGAGCTCAGTGTATATAGGAGAGATAGTGACTGGAATGGGAGTCTAGAGTGAGTTTTTCATTGAACCCAATCTGATCAGAGAATTGTGTTCGGAAGTCTCAGTCCTAGAATGCCATCTACCTCCACATCCCACACAGTGTATATTCTGACTTGGAGGAACAGTGATCAGAAGCTGTTAGCCAGATTTGGTAGCCTAATATTTAACTGAAGAGATCATTTTCTGAGCTCTTCTTCAGCTGTTTGGGGAAGAGAATGCCTGAAAAAGTAAAGGATAACTTAGAATTTGCAGTGTGGAACTGTGAGTGATGATTTGAGACAGGTGGTTTTCCAAATTTGAGTGATGGTTTGAGACAGATGGTTTTCTTGAAATCCCACTATATAGGTAGCCTCCCATTTCACCTATAGAATACAGAAGTTAACTCAAATGCGTCATCCCTTGTAATTCATCAGTCTCGCCTAGAATGACAAACTGGCTCAGAGGACTCAACAAGACCCAGAGCTGGTAGCCCTCCAAGGAGGGTCTCTTGTAGATTCAGGGAAAGCTCATGGTATTCTGAGGTCAAGTTATTCCAAGAAGAGAAAAGAGGCTTTTGCTATATAGGCTTTTGATCCTACTTTGTAAGTAATAAAAAGTGAAAATCTGTGGTTTAGTTAACCTCAAGGCAAAAGAGAAACCATGTTAAGTGGTCCTGTGTGTGCTGACTCCGTCTAGTCCTGGAACATTGTAGAACCTCCTAAATGAAATCCACAAACACTCAAAAGTTAGCTTTTACTATCTACACTGGAAAAATCAAGTGGATGAAGAATTCCAATTGTTCAAGCTGACATGCAATTGGAGAGACAGCCCAGAGAGCTTTTTTTTTAATTAGGTACATCTATCTTGGACAACACAGGAAGACAATGAACTGAACACATTGTTAAACAGAGGAGAAAGGGATAAATTGACTTTGGGAAGTTGTTCATTGCTTTTACTATTGCCAAACTTCTCCCTGAAACAAAGGCCCATCTTTTTAGCACCAATTACTTTCCAATGATGCTTGTTGTCTGGCTGCAAATTATGGAATACTATAGTCTCCCAAGAATTGAAGTTAAAAATCACCCAAAAGGTATTGGAGAGACACAGGGTGGGCATGAGGGGGCTGCAACATATTCAGATGTTATTGTGTAGGAGGGATAGGGCTGGTTAATGAACTCAGAAATTTGCATGGTCTACACATTGAGGAATTATGAAAAAGAAGCAGGAAAGTATATGATCCAAAAATATGGGCAGAATATAACCAGCAGACGATCCATGTTGTCCATTGATAACCTTATAATTGTCAGAAGAAAGCAAGGAATACCCCCATAAGTTGAGCAGGGCACTGGGGAAAACTTATGGAAAGTCATAAACAAAAATTGCCCAGGATGGGCAGGCAATGAATGGGTAACAATTTCCCTTGCTGGAAGCAATACCTCCAATGAAATCACAGATTTCCTGAAAGTCTTGAGTATAGGGATCTTTTCACATGACTTCTTAGACTGCTTGAGTGTATTAGAGACTGGGCTCTCATAAACCACAAAAGGCTCAACTCCACTGGTTTGCATAGGGGTAGGATATCATTCTGTTCTATAGCCTATAGGTAGCTAGATGATAGAGCACTGGCCTTGGAATCAGGAGGGCAGGAGTTCCAAACCGGCCTCAGACACTTGACTCTTACTAGCTGTGTGATCTTGGGTAAATCACTTCACCCTAACTGTCTAGAATCCAAGGCCATCTCTAGTCATCCTGATTCCTATCTGGCCACTAGACCCAGCAGGCTCTGGAGGAGAAAGTGAGGTTGGTGACTTAGCACAGCCCCCTCTCACTCAAATCTAATTCATGTGCTTGTCATTGCATCACCTCCCTGATGTTGTGGTCTTTCTTGAAAATGAAGGAAAAAACATTATTAGCTAGGTGGCACAGTGGCCAGTGTACTGGACCTGGAGTCAGGAAGACCTGAGTTCATATCTGATCTTAGCCACTTACTAGTTGTGTAACCTTGACTAAGTCAGTACTAGTTTTACTTATTCAATTTTTTAAACTTTCAGTTTTATTCATTTTTCCTTTGATTTTCAGGATTTCTATTTTGGTATTTAATTGGAGATGTTAAATTTGTTCTTTTTATAGTTTTTTTAGCTACATGTCCAATTCATTGATCTGCTCTTTTATTGATGCATGCATTTACAGATACATAATTTTCCTCTAAGTGCTGCTTTGGTTTCATCCCTCAAATTTTGGCATGCTGTCTTATTGTTGTCCTTCTCTTTGATGAAATTGTTATTTTTATGATTTGTTCTCTTATCCATTTGATTTTAGAATTCTATTATTTAGTTTACAATTCATTTTTAATTTGTGTTTCCAATGTCCTTTACTGAGTTTATTTTTATTATATTGTGGTCGGAAAAGGTTGCATTTGATATTTCTGCTTTTCTGTATTTGATTGTGAGGTTTTTATGCCACAATGCATGATCAAATTCTGTGAAAGTGACATATAAAACTGAGAAAAAGTGAAGTTCAAGCACTGCCTATCCTCTCTCCATTTCCCCCTTTATTATAAAAACATCCTTGCTTTCCTCTTTTATGTGAGAGAATTTTTTCCATTCCCTTCCCCCTTTTCCTTTAGATCCCTCCTTCTCAGCCTTTCATTTTTCTTTTGAGATCATCCTAGCATAATAGACTCACACCATGCCCTCTAAGTTGACTCCTTCTCCCTGCCCTAATGATGATAAAGTTCTTAGGGGTTACATGCATCATCTTCCCATTTGGGAACATAAACAGAGAAACCCTATTAAATTCTTCATGATTTATCATTCATGTGTATCTTTTTATGCTTCTCTCAAGTCTTGTGTTTTAGTGTCAAATTTTCTGTTTATCTCTGGTCTTCTCATCAGAAATGACTGGAAGTTCTCTATTTCATTAAATGTCCATGTTTCTTCCTGAAGGATTTTTATACTCAGATTTGGGAGTAGGTTATTCTTAGTTTAATCCCAGCTCCTTTGACTGCTGTAATCTCATATTCCAAGCCTTCTGCTCTTTTGTAGTGAAGCTGCTAAATCTTGTGTGATCCCAACTGTGAC
Source organism: Macrotis lagotis (assembly GCF_037893015.1). Taxonomy (NCBI): domain Eukaryota; kingdom Metazoa; phylum Chordata; class Mammalia; order Peramelemorphia; family Peramelidae; genus Macrotis; species Macrotis lagotis. The sequence goes on from NC_133666.1 coordinate 49,906,322, forward strand.
TTGATCATCTCTGATTTTCTTCTTCCTGCCTCCTTGCAAAAGTTTTCCTTGTTCAGGAAACTTTAGAACTTGATTATGATATTCTTGGGACTTTTCATTTTGAGATCTCTTTCAGGAGTTGGTCAGTAGATTCTTTCCTTTCCTATTTTGTCCTCTGGTTCTAAGATATCCAGGCAGTTTTCCTTTCTAATTTCTTGAAATATGATTATCTACATTTTCTTTTAAAGTATGGATTTCAGGTAGTCAAATAATTCTTAAATTATCTCTTCTTGATTTATTTTCTAGTTAGTTGTTTTTCCAGTGAGATAGTTCATATTTTCTTCTATTTTTTGTCTTTCATTTTTAATTTCTTGATATCTCAAGAAGTTATTAGCTTTCACTTGACTGATTCTCCTTTTAAGAAGTTATTTTCTTCAGTGAGGTTTTGTATTCTTTTTGTATTTCCTTTGTATTCCTTTTACCATTTATATAATTCTGTTTTAGTACTTTTCTGTGTATCTTTTGCCAAACTGTTAATTCTCCTTTCATGAGTTTCTTTCATTATTTTCATTTCTTTCCCCATTTTTTCTACCTCTCTTATTTGATTTTTAAATTTTTTAAAAATCTCTTTCTTTAGCTTCTAGGCATTCTTGTTGATCTTGTGTCCAAACTGAACTTTTCTTTGAGGCTTTGCTTGTAGATGTATTCATGTCATTATATTCTTCTGAGTTTGTCTTAAGCTTCCCCGTTACCACAGTAGCTTTCTATGATGAAGTTCTTTTTTTATTTGGTTTTTACTCATTTTTTCAGCATATTTCTTGACACTCAACTTTACATTATAGTTGAACTCTGCTCAGCTAGGGTGGGGGTCCCACTGTCCTGAACTTCAAGATTTTTGCCCAGCTATTTTTTCATCTAGTTTTGGTGGCCTGTAAGTTTTTAATGTTTCCAAGGAAAAGGTGTGGTGCTCTCCTGGTCTGTGCTCTGGTTCTTATCCTTGTAGGACCTGTGCTCTCATATGACCATAACTCTTCTCCTTCTTGGAACTATAACCTAGAACTATGATTCCTACTCCCTTGTGAGTGCAAGTACTCCTCTCTGTCCTGGAACTGGGTAATGGGCCATGGTTTTGTTAAATGGGCCTAGTCCATACTCACATAGGGATCCTCTGGAGTCTTTTTCTGACCAAGTGTTCAATTCCCTTACCATCTCTGGGCAGCGAAAATTCTTAATACTGTTATTGCTTACTGCTGCTGCTGCCCCTTACAATGTTCAAGCTGGTGTTGCTTCCACACTGTACAACCAGCCAATTCCCAACGTAGTGCCCTAGACCCCTCAGACCCCTCTCAACTTGTCCTGGGCCAGAAAATATGTCTCACCTTGACCTTTTGTTGATTATGCCTCTTTAAAATTCAATTTAACATGTTATTTTAAAGTCGTTTAGAGGAGAATTTGGGGAGAATTTGACTCAAATACACCTTTTATGCCGTCATCTTGGCTGCACCTTAAATCATTTATTTGTAAAGTACCTGACATAGTGACTGACATATAATATAGGAAGTGCTCAAGAAATGCTTTCTTTTCTTCAGGCCAGAATGAAATGAGAAATGTAAGTATTGCTCCAGAGTTCTCTGAATAAATAGCACTACACATACACACACACACACACACACACACACACACACACACACACAAACACACACAGACCACCACCACCACCACCACCATCACCACCACCATTACCATCCCCTCGGTTTCCTGCCTTTGAGTTTATGCTGACAATCCACTCTTAGCATAAGCTCAGATTTGAACAATTTTTGAAGAAGAGACAAGGGAGGGTGACAGGTGTGATTCAAGAAATGATTGCTTGGTGTGTAAAGCAAAGAAGAAGGGAACCTGATGAACTTGAAGAAACAATTGTTGATCTGCTAATGATGAGATCTGAACACACTGACCAGGGGCCCAATATCCACAGATCAGTGTCAGTTTTTCCCCAGTTTTCTGGCCTCCTGGAACTGAAGCCTTCTTTGGAGTTCAGATTTGTTTGTCCCTGGCCACTCTGCATTCCAAAATACGTGGCCTTAAGAGCAAAAATGACTGTTGTTATCCTCCATTCTGTATTACTGAGTAGTCGTAGTTTTCTTTTTTTCTTTTTAATGATCTTTTAATATGCTGTTCTTCATACTGTGATGTTGATACTAGAAAAACTCCAGAGACACTACAGAGACCTGTGTCCCCCAAGATGACAAGATAATTGTAAAAGGTAGAGTCTGACTTTGATTTCTCCCTGTCCTCTTTAGTGCCTCCTTCTGTTCATTGCTTCCTTTCCACTACTCCATGGCACCCACTCCCATCATACCTCTCCCCCAGCTGTCTGACTAGAACCCAACTTCTACTGGAGTGTTTCTCCCATGCTCTTCCCTCCCCTTATAATCAAATACTCCAATGTTTCTGTGATTCCATTGATAAGGCTATTCCCAGGATGCAAATAACAATCCATCTGATGCCTACACTTTCTACACATGCTATTCAGGCTCGCGTCCTCCAATAACATCAGAGGACTATTGGGAGTCTACCCAAATGTTCTCTCTTCTGATGTTTCAAGAACACCACATACACTATCAGTTATCCTTTCCTCTTACCACATGACCAACCTAACTGTTTTTTTCAATCATGCATCTCTTTAATGACATTCTTTACCCTAGTGGTTCTTAATGGGGTTTTCTTTTTTTATGGTAACAGCCTTCCCCTGCCCACCACATACCCTAGAGTGCCCTCTGAGCGAGGCTCATTTTTCATTCTTCAGAGACTGTACTGTTCTATAGCTCCCAGCGATACAACAATCATGTGTTTGTTTCAGGGAGAAGGTTGGGGTCAATAACGGGGGTCTGCAGTTGCCCAAAGACAGTACAGTCATTTTGCCTCCTCTTTTAATTCTTGGCTCAGCTTTGTATCCATTTGCAAGTCAAAAAGCATTTATGCACCTCATACCGAGTGCAGAAGTATCTATCAAAGAGATATAGCTAGACAGATAGACACAGATAAATAGATAAATAATGCATATGATGTATAATATGTATCTATATACTTGTCTTACGTCCTCCAGAGCAGCCAGGTGGTGCAGTGACTAAAGCACTGGCCTTAGAGTCAGGAAGACAGGAATTCGAATCCAGCCTCAGACACTTGACTTTGACTAGCTGTGCGACCTTGGGCAAGTCACTTAACTCTGATTGCCTGGCATTTAGGGCCATCTCCAGTCGTCCTGATTCCTATCTGACCACAGGCTCCAGGTGACTCTAGAGGAAAAGGTGAGACTGGTGACTTAGCACAGGCTCCCCTCACTCAAATCCAGTTCACGTACTTGTCATGATATCACCTCCCTGTTGTGTCTTCTTTGAAAATAAAGGACAAATTATTATTATTATTATTATTATTATTTCCTCTACACCTCTGCTCCCAAGGTAACAGCTAATTAATAGGACATCCATTTGCCTAAGGTTCTTAAAACAGACTACCATTACCCCTCCAGGTAATAAATAGGTATACGTGTGGGAGCGTAGGAGTGTGTATACGTGGATGTGGGTTCATATGTGAGCGTGTATGTGAATCAATAGGGCTATTTTGGAAAATATGGTGGGTTTTCATGAACCTGGGCAAATTTACAGGATAACTCTTTTAGGGAAGGTGAAAAATTCCATATATCTTAATTTATAACACATGAGTTTCCAAAGCACTTTCATCTGCATTGTCTCATTAGATCCCCAAATTATCCCTGTGAAGGGCAGCAATTGATATCCACATTTGACAGATGAGGAAACTGAGACCCAGAGACTTTAGATGAGAATTTTAAGTTATTTGGCAAACTTTGAAATATGGAAATATCAAAAAGAAATGCAAAAAGTGAGTTAATAATAATAATAATAATGTATCCATTATACCCGTGAATTATCTTTGGACTATCTTCTTGCTCAGTTGAACAAATAATTTTCTCTAGGTCTCAGTTGCCTTAGCTGATCACTTGATGTCTATTCTAGTTCTAACATGTATGGTCCTTGTGATTGTTCTGTCATTTTTCCAGTCATGTCTGATGCTTTGTGACTCCATTTGGGGTTTTCTTGGTAGAGGTACTGGAATAGTTTGACATTTCCTTCTCTAGCTCATTTTACAGATAAGGAAACTGAGGTAAATAAGGTTAAGTGCAAACTCATAGCTAGTGAACATCTAAGGCAAGATTTGAACTCAGATCGTCCTCACTTCAGGCTCAATGTTCTATCCACCTGGCTGCCCACGTATGGTGTCCTAAGTGCTTTGTTTATACAACTTGGCCTAGAGAAGGTAAGCTGGAGAAGAGGGCAATAGAGGATAGTGAATGGTCTCTAGTTCTTGTCATACGAAGATCCATTGAAGGAACTAGGGGTGGTTAATCTGAAGGAGAGAAGGCCCAGGGCAGCAGGATGATGGTCTTCAAGCATCTGAAGGGCTGTCCTGGTGGATTTCAAGGGCAGATTCAGGAATAACAAGTTAAAGTTTCAAAGAAGAAAATTCAGACCTGATGTCAGCAACAATAACAGCTAGCATTTATATGACACGTTAAGATTAGCAAAATGCGTTACAACTTTTCTCGCATTTCATCCTTCCAACATCCCTGTAGATGCTTATTATCACTCCCCTTTTACATAGGAAGAACTGAGGCAAACCAGCAAGGGTCCAAGATTAAATCTGAACTCAGAGCTTCCTGCCTCCAGGTCAAGCATTCTAGCTACTGTGCCATATAGCTGCAAGGAAAACCTTACCAATTCAAGCTATGGAAAAGTGGAATAGTCTTTACTTGGAGGGTGTGTCTCTTCCGTCATTGGAATGACGGTTACATGATTCTAATGGAGGCTATATCAAATATGGAATCCTTTTCTCAGGTTGAACTTGATGGTTGCTGAGTTTCCTTCCAATCCTGAAATTCCTTGATTTTTGTGATTCATAGACATTCTTCAAAAGGTATCTTCCTATTGACTATGATTCCCATTTTGCTGTTTGTAGTATTCGTTTATCCATTCATTCAGCAGACATTTTGCTAAGCACCTGTAAGACAGGGTGTCCCAAAAATCTTAGGTCAGTTTTAGTGGTGTAAGACCCAGCATGTGTAAGTCATTGTGTATGACACCAAATCAAATTAGCATGACCTACTTCCCTTAAGGAATTTTGACAATATAGTAAGTTCTTACAATCCTGTACATTTTGATGGATAAATTTTAATATGGTTGTTTAAAAACAAAAGCTTCCAAGCTTGGTAAACATTTAGTAATTAGCTCTCTAAAAGAATTATGCCCAACATACTTTTAAGCTTAATTTTCATTTTTTTGCAAGATAAATGGGGTTAAATGGCTTGCCCAAGGCCACACAGCTAGGTAATTAAGTGTCTGAGTTCAGATTTGAACTCAGGTCTTCCTGACTCCAGGGCCGGTGCTTTATCCACTGCGCTACCTAGCCACCCTTAATTTTCATTATTGACATTATCTCCATAACTTTTTAAAAGACTAGATAATAAACAAAACAACAAATTTCCAGTGCTATAAATGTTCTCATTAAAAATTAGGCTCCAGGGCAGGCTAGGTGGCGCAGTGGATAAAGCACCGGCCCTGGACCTGGGTTCAAATCTGGTCTCAGACACTTAATAATTACCTAACTGTGTGGCCTTGGGCAAGCCACTTAACCCCATTTGCCTTGAAAAAAAAATTAGGCTCCAAAAAAAAAAGTCTTTTAAAAAATCATGCTCCAACTTCTGCTTCTAGCTCTGGACCCCTGATTTAATGATCCTTTGACGTCATTGCCAATCCTTGAATATGGCTGACAAAAGAAGAAAGCAAAAACTTAATGGTGATCCAATAAGAGATAGATTGCAGAAATGTTGTGGATGGAAAAAGCTATGGATTCTAGGGATTCTGGATCAAGCACGAGTTTGGGGCCATTGAACTTGGTCTCCATCCATGACAGAGCATTGAGGTTTCTTGATACTATGAAACCACAATGGGGTGATGAATCAAAGGAGGAAAAAACGTAGTCCTGAAGAGAGTTGTATCATGCATTTTAAAAGCTGACTCTGCCCTACAAAATGTAACATCGGGAGCCAAGATGAAACTGTTTATGTTGATGAAATAGTTACTCAAAAAAGCAAAAAAGTAATTCTGTTTTCAAACCCGACAAACAGGCCTACATCTGACTATACTAGTTGCTACAAGAAAATTTATGATGAATGAATGAGGGCAAGCAATGTGGACATTCCAGAAATGGGTTTCTCCAAAAGCCATCCAGCAGACCCAAGCCTCCCCAAAAGTCCCCCAAAGCAGCCCTTCAGAATTGAAGAATTAAATCCTGGTCCCCAGGCAAAAGTCCAAGGACATCCTTCCCTCAAACTAAGCAAATTGGCAGTACTCTGGGGAAGTTGGAGGAAGTAACCTTTCAATTTAGTGGGTGCATGAGTTGTTTCTATATCTCTGCTAGAAATACACTTGCCTAAAAATGCATCTGCCTTCTGTTGGATTTCTCACCAAGATATTCTTCTACCGGCCACTTTAATCTGTCCTTGGGCTTTTATTGCTCTAGAGAGACAAAAAAGGAACAATGGAATAAGTCTTGAACTGGATGGCAAGATGGCAGCATTCTAACATTACAATACACTTTTTTTTTGTATTTGTAAGACAACAGGGTTAGGTGACTTGCCCAAGGTCACACAGCTAGGCAATTATTAAGCAACTGAGGCTGGATTTGAACTTGGATCCTTCTGCCTACAGGGCTGGTACTCTATCCACTGCATATAATGTACTTTCATGAGCCCTATATTTGTAGTTACAGGACTTGAGTTCAAATCCTAGCTGGGTGGCCCAGCACAAATCATTTAGTGTCTATGCATTACAGTATAAAATAAGGGAAGCGAATTTAATGGCCACTAAGTTTCCTTCTACATCTTAAAAAATCTGCATCTCCAAATCAGGGATTCTTAATCCTGGAGTCTGTGAACTTAAAAAAAAAAATACACTGCTAACTATATTTCAGTAGGATTGGTTTTCTTTGTAATCCTATGAATTTTATCTTTAAAATCATGATTCTAGAAAGGAGTTGACTGAATTACCCCCCAGGGATTCATGACCTCACCTGGTTAACCTTTCATCTGGCTTTGCTCAGTGTGACCCTAGGCAAATCACTTAACTATTTTTGTGCCTCATTTTCTCCCTCCATAAAAGATGGTTGAACCAGATGTTCTATCTCGAGGGTCCCTTACAATGCTAAAATTCAGTGATTCCCCTCAATCACTTAACTTCCACTGAAGTTCCAACTGTGTGCAAGGGACCAGATTTTGTATTTACAGTGACTTTTCCTCCTGTTGCAAATTCCCAAAGACACTGTCCCAAGGCCACTCTCCCCAGGTTCCCATTGGAGACAAACATCTGAAAATATTTACTCGGTTCTACACCAGTTTGCAAAGCAAACGTACAGTCCTAGGCCATTGGCTCTTATTTCAGGCCACTTGCTGTCAATGACATTTCTGGCACCTGACCTCAGTATGTCCATGTGGACCGTGAACTTGACTTCATGGCCTCCTCCTGTGGCTTTAATGCCTTTGGAGGACTGTGTGCTTATTTCCTGGGGCTTTGGTCTCAGGCATTTCCGAGCAGAGCAATATCAACAGATGGTTAAAACAAAACAAAACAAAAAAACAACAGAAAAAAGGAAAAGCTTTTCATCTGAGAACAGAGCAATTCTTTCTGAGGAAAGTACTCTTAGGGCTGTGGGAACGTGAACCCTTAGCTGCTTTGTGACTGGGACTCTGAGCCTCAGTTTCCCCATTAAAAATAGGACTGAGAGGAAGCATGGGGTAGGAGAAGGTGGATCTTGGAGCCAGAGAAACCTGAGTTCAAATTCTGACCCTTATCGTTCTTCTAAGACTATAAAATACAGTGAAGTTTTTGATCTGTGATGAGGAAGGGAGTTTTCATACTGGAGATCACCCAATACCAATGAAATTATAGGTCTAGACAAGGAAAAAAAAACATCTCAGAGTTGTTGGTGAGGAAAACACTTGATATGTCTTAAAGATGTTAGAAGTAGGAATTATGATGATAATTGTCAAACCTTCAGCCCTGATTTACAGTGGGATAATGGGGTTGGGGGTAGGTGGGGGAAAAGGAGAAGAACCAGAAAAATAGAACTCTTAGAAATCATCTAGCCCAATTTCCTGTTTTTACAGACTAGGAAACTGAGGCCCAGAGAAGGGCAATGACTTGCCCAAGGCTGTTGAGCCATTTGGGTCCTTGAGAAGAATAGGTACACAAAACCACTTTGGTTGTTTTGCCATATGAAAGCAAAGCCTGCATTCAATGACCCAGTCTACTGTTCTGACCTCTCTTGACCTATCCAGTTGACAAATACTTTTTTTATGCTGAAGCCCTGATCACTTGCTACATAGACTCGTATATGAATGTGATGGAGTACTATTATTCTGAAGGAAATTGTGAGTGGCTAAATTTCAGAAAAGTATGGAGAGACTTACATTAACTGAAGCCTAGTAAAGCGAGCAGAACCAGAACATTGTACACATTAACAGCAACATTGTGTGATGATAACTCTGATAGACTTAGCTTTTCTCAACAGTACAATGATCAAAGACACTTCTAGAGAACTTAGGATGTAAAATATCATCCACATCTAGAGAAAGAACTATGAAGTCTGAATGTAGACCAAAGAATACTATTTTCAATTTGTTTTATATTTTATGTCTTTTTCCTCTCATGGTTTTTTTCCCCTTTTATTCTGATGTTTCCTTCACAATATGACTAATATAGAAACATGTTTAATATGGTTATGTATAACATGTATAACCTTCTATCAGTTTACTTTATGTCAAGGGGAGGGGGGAGGAAGGGAGAATAAGGTGGAACTCAAAATTTTACCAAAAATGAGTGGTTGTATGTAATTGGAAAAAATAAATACACTTAATTTTTTAAAAAAATGATCTTAAAGACCTGTAAATCCCTAATTGCTCATTACTCTTATCTCATAACCCTTCAGAAGAACACAAATTCTAAATGAAGGCATAACCAGAGCAACAACTTTTAAAGCAGTTAACATTATGATGAAGATAATAATGTTAACTTTCATCCAAAGGGAAAATTCTACTCAGTTGCATATTCAGATGCCATTTTGGATGATTGTCCTGGAAGCCATGAAGTATTCCAGAACAAGGAGGGTAGATGGTCAGACTTGTGCCTTAAGAGGATTATTTCTGCCTCCTCATAGAAGAGCTCCAGACCAATTTGGAAGCTACTAGAATAATCCAGTTAAAAGGGGCTAAAGGTCTGACCTGGGCTATTGGCCTTGAACGTACAGAAATGGAGAAGATGTTAGAGGTGTTAGGGACCATAAGGCAGCAGACAGATGGGAGATTCTTTTAGTGGGCACTGAAAGGAACTTCTGTCCCTTAAGAAATAAGTGAAGTACTAAGTGAGAGAGCAGAGGGAAAAAGGGTTAATTTACAGAACCTTAGCTTCCTTTCAAGATAAAACAGTAAGGTTGTGGTTGGTTGAAGGTTACTTAATTTCAAGCTATTTCTCTTAGCTGAGGGTAGGTGAATAGCAAATGGAGTTTATTTTTGCAAACTTTGATCATGTTGTCCCCAGGGAAGTGCTTGGACAGGAAGAGAAAGCTCCCTGAGAATTGTTTTCTTTATGGTCAGCAAATCTCCCGATTCAGCATTAGAAACAGTGGTTGGTAATGTGGAGAGAGCAGCAGGTTTTCCCCCTCCCCCCTCTCCCTTCCCCCATCTTGGAGACATATTTTGCTTCTGAGTTTTATGCTGCAAGGCCCATGAAGATGGTTACTGGCAGTAACAAGCTTCTTTGTGCATAAACCATCCTAGCACCAACCATCAGAAGGAGCTGAAATGCTCAACAAGCCAAGGCTTATAGATAGATGCTTCAGGTGGATCTTCTCAATTAGAAAATGACAGGACCCCCTAGCCATAGGCAAAGTTCACCTGGGACTTCCAGTTCAGAGCCACGGAGGAATGGCTACTTTGAATGGAGGGCTCCACCTTGAAAGATCAGGTTTGTGTGACTCAAGAGGCCATTTGTGATTTGGAATCCATAGTAGGCCATCTTGTTCCTTGTAGCATCTGAACATGACTTGGAACACCAGTGTGCTCTAAAAATGGAGAGCATTTTGGATCAAGAGAGAGCTAGGAGCCTAGCTTCTCTCCCACTTATTGGAGTGTGTGACTCTGTCATCATCTCTCAGGACCTCTAGCATGTCATCTAGAAAATGAGAGGCTTGGGCTGGCTTCAGTTCAATTCAATAAATGGTTTCTATGTGAAGCATCCTGTTCTTTGTGATCAGATCTGGGGGTTCTGCCCTCAGGGAAGTTACAGTTAAGTAGGGGGAGGAAACAAGTATCTGACCATCTACCTCCCCTGTTCTGGAATGACTCCCTCTTGTCTCCAGGAGAAAATCCTCTAGGTTGTCATCTAAATATTCTACTATGTAGAATTTTCCAATTGGATAAAAGTTAACATCATCATCTTCATCATAACAACTATCTTAAAAATTACGTGCTTTAGTTAACCTCCAATTTGAATTTGTGTTTTTCTAAAGGGCCATGAGACAAGAATGGGGGGGGGGAATTAGTGATTTACAAGCCTTTAAGATTGAGATCACTTTTTTAAATTTATTTTTATTTATTTAAGGCAAAGGGGTTAAGTGACTTGCCCAAGGTCACATAGGCAATTATTAAATGCCTGAGACTGGATTTGACCTCAGGACCTCCTGACTCTAGGGTTGGTACTTTATCCACTGCACCACCCAGCTGCTCCTATTTTTTTATTTTTTAAAAATGTATTTTTTCCAACTACATGCAAAAATAGTTTTCAACATGGTTTTGGGGGTAAGATTTTGAGTTCCACATTTTTCTCCCTCCCCTCTCCCAAGTGAGCAAACATGTTCAGAAGTCAGTGGCTCAAGATAATCAAGGAAGGGGGTGGCTAGTACATAGAGCACCCGATCTGGAGTCAGGAGTACCTGGGTTCCAATCTGGCCTCAGACACTTAATAATTACCTAGCTGTGTGGCCTTAGGCAAGCCACTTAACCCCATCACCTTGCAAAAAGAAACTAAAAAAAACCAAGATAATCAAGGAGGAAGGACACACTTCTACCTAGATAGTTCACAGAAGTCATCATAGAGGAAGTGGAGGACTTCAATGGGCAGAAATAGGTAGTAGGGAGAATTCATTCTGTGTAAAGGTTCAGAGGTGGGAAAAGGCAGGATGAAGTCAGGTAACAGCTGTAAGTCCAGTTGGTCTGGAAAACAGAATGAGTAAAGTGAGTAATAAGGCCAGAAAGATAGATGGAAAATCTAAGCACATCTTTATTACAATAATCCCAGCAGAAATGATGAAGACCATGTTGACTTAGAAGACAATGGAACCATTTTGTCAGATGCTTTATTGGATGATATAGAACTAAAAAGTTGAAAATAGTTATGCCATCTCCAGTCAGGTGATTGAAATGATCTTGTCACCCTCAACAAAAAGTAAAGTCATAAGGAGGTGCAAATTTGGGGGTTGGGGGAAGGATGTCATCTGGTCATCTGATGGAATGAAAAGAACAATGGATTTGGATTTAGAGGAGTTGGGTTCAAATCTTAGATTTACTAGTAACCCTGGGCTTGTCCCTTCCTCTCTATAGACCTCAATTTTCTTCATCTTTCAAATGAAGAGGTTGGATTAGATGACTCAAAAAATGACTCAAAATCTATGACTCCAAATTCCATTCTCTGTCCGCTGTCCCTTGCAAAGTCACATGGCTAATCAAGTCCATCATGCCATGATTGTCTTGGTCATCATAACTAGAAATATTAGAAACATCCTTAATTTATCGGTGCCTTTTCATAGTCACAAGATACAGGGGTAGCCTAGGTAACTCCCATAGTTAAACCAGACTTCATACTTCTTATTAGCTAAACACTTCCTTCTACCCCTTCTCCTTCTCCTCCCTCCACCCTGCAAATGTTTTAGGAAAGGCGCTAAGGAGTAACAAAATATTTTGAAATTGTTCTTATTAAAAAATTAATTCCACAAGGTCTCCCATAAGGCAAAGGCATTTTATTCACCCACTCCTGCTAGATAGTAATATTCTTGAACGTGGGCAACCATATTGGCATGGAGGCATGAGAAGTGCTCCATTCAGAGTCAGCAGAGGCCGTCTTTGTATCTCACTTTCCTACCCACTAGCTGAGTGACCCTTGGTGAGTTATTACTCCATTGTTATAAGCATCATTTTCCACATCTGTCAAATGAAAATCATAATAATGATAGTGGCCACCCTGCAGGATTGTTGAGATCCAAATGAGCCGATATGGGCAAAACACATGTCAAGTTGAAAGTACTCTGGAAATGTTGCCTTATTCTATGTCTCGGTATAAGTCGATTGAAAAGGAGTTGGGGAGCTTTAACCCCAGTCCTAAACCTCAAAATGTGTCGGTACTGCAGACTTCAGTTCTGGGCAGGGAACATTTTTTTTCTGTTCAATAGAAATAGCCAGGGCTGAAACTCAGGTTGCTATCTTCGGAGGAAGTGTTTCCTGTAACTGCTTAAACAGGAACACCCAATAATTATTTGAAAACAGTAATAATGTGGTTTCATCATTGTGTCTTTGAACCATGGAAAGATTTAGTAGTGGCAGCCCCAGAAAAGGTACGAGTGCCCCCTTCTGACTTCTCACACAAAAGGGAGCATATCTCAGAAGTTTGGAGCTACCCAACAATCCTTTCTCTTGGTACTCCATTCAAGTCAACAATCAAAAGACAAATATGGGGGCAGCTAAGTGGCTAGTGGATAAAGCACCGGCCCGGAGTCAGGAGTATCTGGGTTCAAATCCTGTCTCAGACACTTAATAATTACCTAGCTGTGTGGCCTTGGGCAGCCACTTAACCTCGTTTGCCTTGCAAAAAAAAAAAAAAAAGACAAATTTGAAACTGCCCCTGCCGTCAAAGGGCTTCCATCTCTTTTATTTTGGTCTCCAAGATTCTTAGACTTCAGTCAATCAATCAACAACCATTTATTACAAAGTAACTGGCATTATGCTGAGCCCTGGGGATACAAAGAAAAAAGAAAAACAAAAAAAAAAACCAAAATGAAACAAAACCAAAATAAAAAAACTGGTCCCTGCTGTCAAGGAGCTTGCCTTCTAATGAGGGAGACCACATATGGATAAGTACAAAATCAAACAAAGTAGAAAAATAGAAGTTAACCTTAGAGGGCAAGGCACTCACTGCTGGGAAGCACCCATAGAGGCCTTGTGAAGAAGATGGTGCTTGAAGTGAGTCTTGTGGGAAGCCAGAGATTCTGAGAGGTTGAGATGAGGAGAGAGAACATTCCAGTCTTGGGGGACAGCCAGTAGTAAGGCATGGAGACTGGAACTCGAGTATTATGTATGAGAAACAATAATTGATCATGTAGAGTGCATACAAGGGAGAGATGTATAACAAAAAGAAAAAATGAAATCTTGAAAAGGGACAGATATGAGTAGATTTAGATACCAGAGAAGTTTAGATTTGATCCTAGAGATAATAGTCATTGGATTTTATTGAATAGAAGGGTAGCTTAGTCATGTCTGAACTATAGGAAAAATCACTTTTGTAGCCAAGTGCAGGATGGATTGAAGTAGGGAGAGGCCTGAGGCAAGGCAACCATTTTGGAGGCTCTTGGAAAATGAGAGGTGATGAGATGACCTGAGTTAGTGTGATGGTCATGTGAATAGAGAGAAGGGGGCACATATAAATGTTGTGGAGAAAGAAACAAGATTGGCAGCAGAATGGATACATGAGGCCAGAAAGAATAAGGAGTTGAAGATGTCACTTAAGGTTGTGACCCTAGGCAAACAGAAGGAGTGTAGTTAATTTCACATTAATAAAGTTTCTGAAGAGGGATATTGTTTTTCTTTAGTCATTTGGTTGTGTCTGATTCTTTGTGCCCCATTTGTTGTTTTCTTGGAAATGATCCTGGAGTAGTTAGCCATTTTCTTCTCCAGGTCATTTTAAAGATGAGGAAACTTAGGCAAATGGGGTTAAATGACTTGTCCAGGGTCACACAGCTATTTAGTGTCTAAGGCCAGATTTAAACCCTGATTTCTGGCTGGGCACTTTATCCCCTACACCACCTAGCTTCCTGAAAAGGGGTGAGTTTTGGGTAAAAGATAATGAGTTCAGTTTTAGATATGCTGAGCTTTAGATACCCATGGAACATTCAGATTAAAATGTCCAATAAATAGTTGGCAATGATAGACTGTAGGTCGAGAACCAAGGGTTATATGGATAGATCTAGGAATCATCTGCATGTAGATACGAATTGAACTCATGCTAGTGATAAAAGAGAGAAAAGAAGAGAAAGCCCAGGGCAATTCCTTGGGGGACACCCATGGTGAGTGGACAATGACACTGATGAAGAACCAACAAAAGAGACTGAGGAGGATGAAAGGTAGGAGAACCAAGGGAGATCAGTATTGAGAAAACCTAGAAGAAAGAGTATCAGGAGAAGCTGGTTGTTAACATCAAAGGCTGCAGGTAGGAGGAGGGTTGAGAAAAGGCCCTAAGATTTAGCAATTGAAGAGATCTTCAGTAACATTAGAAAAAGAAGTTTCAGCTGAATGATGAAATTAGAAGCCAAATCATATCACAAATATAAATTTTCTGAAGTTTCAAAACAAATCAGGTCTTCTGTGCCCCAATGTCCTATGGGCAGGTTTGACTCACTTTGTGAAGTAGATGCACATTCCTGATAAATCCAAGCATTCTTGTTTTGCCAGTACAATGCCTATAGTGTATACAGTAAATGCTAAACAAATGCTTGCTGATAGATGCTAAAATTTTACAACCTACAATGCCGTGTTGCCTCAATTCTACCATTTCCTTGAATACTCTACAGTGATCATTAAGTTTGGGTTCCTTAAAGAGAATCCTGTAATTTCTGGTAACAATAAACTGGTCCTGAATTGCCATCATAAATCTTTCCATTTCCACAAACAAACCCATGTGACTCAGTCAATGAAGGAGTTGTTCTATGCATTCTGCCATGGGGCCAAATAATTTGATGTCATTCACGTACATTTAGTTACTAAATAAAAATTGTTTTCATTCAGCTCCCTCTTTAATTTAAAAAGCCATATTTAGTTCTATTTAGGGAAAATGACCGTGAATTTAAAGCTTGGCAGAACCATAATGATTTTAAACTGTCTCCCTGAAAAAAGATGCCTTGTTTTCCATCAATTTTTCCTTGACATGATTCTTATGGTGGCATATTTTCAATAAAAAAGTTTCCCTTGTAGGCATACCCTATAGGCTTTCTCCCTATACTTAGGTTGTTTTTTATATATTTATAGGACTTGAATCATAAGTGAGAAAACCAGTCAAAGGTGTCATGAAAACCACCTAAGATACTCTATTCATATTATTGTATTTTATGGACACTTGTCTAATTTTTGCTTTCAATTACAAGCTGGTGTTTACACCATTTTTCTGGCATCCCTTTTTGGTCCTCAGTCAATATATTGTTGTTCTTGAAAGTGTTTATGTGTTATTCTTTTTTTAAAGTTTTTTTTTGCAAGGCAATGGGGTTAAGTGGCTTGCCCAAGGCCACACAGCTAGGTAACTATGAAGTGTCTGAGGTCAGATTTGAACTCAGGTAGTCCCGACTCCAGGGCAGGTGCTCTATCCACTTTACCATCTAGCTGCCCCTATGTGTTATTCTTTTTAAATTATACAAATTAAATGCTAAGAATGAATTACATGATTGTGACCTCTATTTGGAGGGGTTGCTTGTGTTCTCACCTTCTGGAAATGCTAATCCAGTGTCTTCTGTTGAGAAAGATAGGGTCAGTTTTGCATCTGAGGGAAAACTGGCTAAGCACATTCTAATAATTCCGGTGCATCTGTGAAGTATTTGAGCCAATATCATGGATCTCATCCAGTCTGATATTTTTCCACTTTTTTAGAGAAACTAGTTTGTTTCCTCCCTTGACAGAACCATTCTGTTGTTTATTATATTAGCTGTTATGGGAGCTTTCTATTTTTCACCTGATCCAATTTGTGTTTTTATAGCTTTAGCTCTTCAGGCTATGTAGAAAACCTGAATTTTTCTACATCCCCCCTTTTTTGAGGGTTGTTTCTTGCCTCTTTTTTCAGGTTTGTTTTGCAAGGCAATGGGGTTAAGTGGCTTGCCCAAGGCCACACAGCTAGGTAATTATTACTTGTCTGAGGCCGGATTTGAACTCAGGTAGTCCTGACTCCAGGGCAAGTGCTCTATCTACTTCGCCACCTAGCTGCCCCTTCTTGCCTCTTTTTTTTAAATTCTTAAGTTTCTGTAGCAAAATTTTTGAGTGATGTTGCATTGTTTACTTTGTTCTTTATGCTACTTTTTCTCTATGTACTACCTTGTTTTCAATTGTTGATTAAGGAAAATTCAAAATTTTATCTACTGATGCTTTCTGCATTCCTTTCCATAAGTTTATTGTTGCATTGATTTGGATAATTTAGCATTCACATACTTTACCATGTGGACCAAGTAGACACTGGTGCCATCTCATGCCTTTCTATACGTCTTCAATAACTCTCACGCTTCCTGTCTTTGCTGCAGTGGTGCTTGGTCTCCATTCTTAGGAGTATTCTTTGATACTTTCACTTTTCATCTTTTGGTTCTTACCATAGCAATGTCTGCTACATATACTACTGGTCCTAAACTATTTTTTTACACTTTCTGTCAAATTCTATGAGAGAATGTATTTGTTCATGATGGATATAGAAGAAAACTTTCTATTCAACATTATTCTGTTAGGGTACAATGGTTTGGCTAGTGGATTTATTGTGTCGAACCTTAAAAGATCTTTTTGGAATCCCATTCTAAGTATTCCCATCTCCTTTTCACAGCCCTCTCAAATATCAGTGCTGCTTTTGTCGTTTGTTTGATGAAGTATCATCATTTCACTTTCATCTTTTTAATGGAGTTCAGATAGAAAAAGTCCTGGAACAAGCAACTGTCCTATTATTAGTACTGTTTTAACATTTAATGTTCAGGGAACTCTCGTAGAGATGGATTTAAAAATACCTGATTTTTGTAGTTTAATAAAAGTAATAGAGTAGGGAGATGATGATTATGATTTTTGTATTGATGCATATTTGTGATTTCCATTGTATGTGGAAACTTCTTGAGCCAGGAACATCAGCAGGTTAGAGAGTTGCCAAGGACATTGAAAGTGTGGGAGACTTGCTGAGGATCACTGGACCTGGATATCTCAGAAGCACGATTGTAACTCACTGACATCCTGTCTCCCAGGGTGGCCCTCTATCCATTTCGTCACAATGCCTTTCATTTTAATAACCATCATCCCTCATTTATCAATGATGATATATAAAGAGGTTAAATGATCTGCTCTAAGATCCACAGCTAGTGTTTTATTTAGCTCAATTGTTCCTAAAGTCCCTTCTTCTCTTCACTTCAGTTGGTCTAAGAGATTATTACTATCATTAGTAATAATAATAATAATAATAAGTCCAAAATCTATGAATGCAAATGAAACATTTGATATTGCTAAAACAACTAATGACCTGGATGCTTATTGTGCCCTTGAAATTATTTTCCTGATAGGTGTTAGAAGGCAGACTAGGGTAATTAGCACTTTTCATTTATTACATTCACATAGAATGTAAGCTTCTTGAGGGCAGGGACTGATTCGTTCTTGTTTTTCTATTCCCAGTGCTGAGTATATGCTTGTGGAAATGAATTCTAATGAATGTGATAAGGTTAAAACGATCAAATAATGGCTTTCTTTAGTGTAATTGACTTGTATTTGCTACAAGAGCCACCTCCTGGTGGAGCTTTGCATTGGAGCCAAATGAAAGATTTAACACAACACTCTAGCATGATTATGGGGATTTTCAGCTTTAGTTTCTGACACATAATACAAAAGAAAACAAATTTAACATTAAGAAACCACTTCTGGGTCTCAAGGACTAGATCAGTACAACCACATTCTTCTTCACGATAGACTCAGTTTGGACCAAGTTCACTTATGGGGGAGTCTAGCCATTTACAAAAGAGGTCAGACTCCTTTTCCTCACATTCTTTGGCTTCTTACATCCCCCCAATCTGGGGGAAAATTGCTTAAGGTTTAGGCTTATGGTGTAAAGTTTCCCCAAAGGGAAGAGGGGAAGGTAGACAGTAGAAAAGAACTCAATATACAATATGAATCAGATATGGGGCAGGTAATTATTTCCTATGGGTCAAAAAAATACTAAGAGACTCAAAACACACATTGACAATAATTTGAAAACAAGATTCAGTAACTTATAACTACTGTTCGATGGCTTGGGAGACTGATACTTTAATCTCAACAGAACATAAACCACTCAGTGAGCATGACCACATTTCACCTCACTTCTACACTGTCCAAACAACTTTTAGTCATCTTCCTGGTTAATTTTCTCCAATGAAGAAACATCCCTTGATGCCAATGAGCTGGACCCAATGGACCTTCAGACCTCTTGAACTCCAAAGTTGGTCTAAGCCTTGAGAATGATGACCCAACTAGGAAAGGAGAAACATAGAGGACAAGGAAGGCAGGCAGCCCAGGCCCAAGTTTGACTAGTTGAGTCAGTGTTCCATGTGGGAGAAGCTGCAGCATGTTGAAGAGCACTGCTCATCCCCAACCCCTCATGGAAAGTCTAGTGACAGACAGAGATCTACTCGCCATATGGAAGTGAAAGGCAGAAAGGATCTCTTCTTAACGGATACAGCACTCCATCATCTGCCACTGTCATGGGACAGAGAGAAGAACAAGGCAACCACCTAGGGTTTGCCATTTGAGTCCTTTCGGTGCTAAGTTATCACAGGGCTACAAGCAGTCAAAGAGTTTGTCACCTGTGATTTACTCAAGTGTTGAGACACCTGTGGCCAGCCAAAAGTAGGAAGAGCAACTTTATGATGTCCCTGGGATGGCCCTTGTTACACAAGAATTACAAAATCAATACTATTAAGAATGTTTATGAGCAATGCTTTCCAATGATTAATGAAAGGAAATACTTTTTCCTGTGGGCTTAGGGTTGAAAAACTGGAGATCATCTACTCAAACGACATTGGGAAAAACAGACCAGTTGCCCCAAACCACATATTGTGGCAAGCAGCAGAGCCAGGATTAAAACTCAAGTCCCATGACCCCAAACCTGGTACAATTTCTATTGCACCAAAACTCTAAACTCATCTTTGCTCTGCTGGTAGCTTAGGCTTTTGATTGAAACCTCCCAAACAGGAGATATGTTTTAGAAGGCAAAGAGTTTAAGTAGTCTCTATCTAACAGACCCCAAACCATACTTTACATCCTACTCTGTCATTGCTGTCTACCAGAATATGTGAGCCTACCCAGTGGAGGAAAATTTTGGCGGGGGGGTAATCAGAGTTAAGTGACTTTTCTAGAGGAGGATTTGAACTTTTCAAACTCCAGCATACTCTACCTTCTGGTTTATTCTGGCAAGTCCTGCCCCTATACAACATGCCCCATTTCTACTTCCTTCTCCATACATTTTTCCTCCAACTTCCCTGGGTGGAACAGTTTCCTGAGTGATCTGTGCCATTCATTTACTCAGAAAATATTTTCTTTAGCCCCTGCTGAGTACAAAGCACTGTACTAGAATAAGTGTTGATTGACAAATTGAAGTTTAGACCAGACTGGATTCCTGCCTTCATGGAGCATGGAGTTCAGTAGGAGTAGGAGTTCTGGGAAGCAAATACTTCACAAATGCTCACTTTTCTTCATCACAAAGACTTGGCACCCTGTTCCCACCTCAACCCCTGTCAGTTTTGACCAATGAAGGTGAGATCTGGGAATATATATATATATATATATATATATATATATATATATATATATAATGTATATATATAAATATATATACATTTTATATATATATATATATATACTATCAATGGAGAGGCGGATATAGAAGGGTAGATAAGAGAAGAGAAGGGCAGTAGGTTAAGGAATAGGAGGGCTAGGGATGGAGGAAAAATAAAGTTAAAAGAGTGAGAAGGGCTTGTTGCTTTCAGGAAATGTTATAAAGATGAGATACATACAAATCAAATATATGCATGTTTATATGTAGATATGTGGGTATGTCTCTATATATGTATGTATGTGTTTGTATGTATATATATATATATATAATGTAATATATATGTATCAATGCATATGTATCTTTATATCCAGAATTAATTGTAACTCTGCTAGGCAGGGGTCAGGGGGAATGAAGTTCACAGCAGAGAACAGAAGAAAACATAAGGAAGCAAAGAAAAAGATGGACAACTGTGAATATAATTTGCAGTATTTATTATATAGGCTTTTTGAAATAGAAATGTTTGCTTTATACGATGAATTCTCTCCTGTTTTGCTCTGGATATGACAATGCTTTTTTTCTTATTCTTTGTATTAAGTTTAAAAACTAAAAACAAGAAACATAAAACAAATAAATTTTTAAAATATAAAAATTGAAGATGGGGTCTTCTGTACCTAGGAATCCCAAGATCAGAAATGTACAAATGTTTTCTCCAAGGTGGCCATGTCTCCAATCACCACATAATGTATGGGCTCTAACAAAGCCAGGCTCCCCTTCTGCCTCCTGTAACTGGGCAAACTCTCTTTCCTCAGCTTCGATTGCTTTTTTCGGACCATTCCGAAAGGGGATCAGCCAGTTGGTAATCTCAAAAATTGGAAGTGACAATTTAGGAATGACATGCTTAGCCTGTTTTCTAGGTGCAAAGCCCCAGGGGCCCAGAGGCTACAGCTGTCTTCTTTAGCAAGGAGCATGCAAGGGGATTTCTATACCATGGGAGAAAATTGGGTCCTGAAAGGTTGAATTTAATTGATGAAGTGTCAATTAAATTGGCTTTTGATTGAAACCTCCCAAACAGGAGATATGTTTTAGAAGGCAAAGAGTTTAAGTAGTCTCTGTCTAGCAGACCCCAAACCATACTTTACATCCTACTCTGTCATTGCTGTCTACCAGAATATGTGAGCCTACCCAGTGGAGGAAAATTTAAATTAAATTGGGGGAAACAGTTAAATTGGGGGAAACAGAGGCACTAGGGTAGCAACTACTTGCTTGGCAGAAGATACTACTATGATTATTATGCATTTGAATTTTTTAGGCTTTTTTTTTTTGCAAGGCAATGGGGTTAAGTGACTTGCCCACACAGCTAGGGAATTATTAAGTGTCTGAGGCCAGATTTGAACCCAGGTACTCCTGACTCCAGAGCCAGTACTCTATCCACTGCGCTACCTAGCCACCCCACATTTGAATTTTTTAAAAAAGAATACCATATTTGAAAAACCCCGTCCTATATATGTCCCCCACCTAAAGCTTGGTGCCAACTCCTAGACAGTAAAGATACTATGTAGACTTATAGGATTTTGGGAAACAACATCAAGCCACAGCACTAATGTATTTGCCTCTCTTCTCAAATGGACAGACATTTTAAGATCTTTTGATGGTAAGGCTAGATGAAAAAGAGTTGGTTGATGGAATAAGGCAAAGTACTGTGTAAAATGGCCAGAGGAGTAATATTTTTTTCTGAGAACACTCAGTACTCTTTGCATCTGAAAAATTTGATGATGTTCTTTCATGTCCCTGTTGTGATGGATAAATGCCTTCAAGCCCAGATCCATGTCTATTTCCAGTTGTTTTGTTCAATATCTATTTGTGGACGATATACGATGGTTTGTTTTGGAGAAAGCAGCAAAACAAATTTTCTAAGTTATGTAATGGATGACATTACCAAAGGTACAAGATGAAAGATAAACAGTTCCATATATCATCCCCCCCCCAGAGAGAACAAATGGTACAAAAATATTCAAAATAATGATTACAGGTATATTAAATTGCTGAGAATTAATCTTCAAAGCCACAGGGCTTACCTAAAGATAACTACCAAACCTTTTCATACAAATGAAAAAGAAGTAAACTAGAGAGAAACTCAATGCACACGATTATGTCAAATTAATATAAACAAGATGACAATTAGCCAAAATAATCTATGAATTTAATGCTGAACTGAGCAAAATGCCAAAGGACTAGATAAAACAATAATAAAATCCATATGCTAAGAAGACTTTGTCAAGAATATTAAAGGATTATTTTTAAAGGCATATTTGCACTCCCAGGACCTCAAATTATTCCATAAAGCAGCAAGAGTCTAAATTTAGATAATTACATTAGCTAATATTGAATGAGAACCACGTACATTTGATAAAAGAAGAAAAAGTACTGTGTAAAATGGATATTCACAATTATCTGTAGCCATATATATGTAGTAAACTCTTCAAGGGCAGGAACTGGGGGTTTTTTGCCTCTTTTTGCAACACCAATCCTTAGCACAGTGCCAGTATAGAATAGACATTTATTAAATGTTGTATGATTAGTGATATTTATTAAACATTTCTACATATACATATATATATATATATATGTCTAGGAAGGTACTCACTATTCAACAAAAATGTATAAGAAAATTGGATGGGATTTGGCAAAAATTGAAATCAGTTATATTTTACATCATTCACTGCAGAAAATTCCAAATGTATCAATGATCTAAATATTTGTTAAAAAGCATTGTTAAGAAAATTAGGAGATAATACAGTACTTGCTCGATTTTTTCCCATAAACTCTAGAGATGGAATACATTCTTAACCAATTATGACTTAGGAGAGATTATAAATGAGGCAAAATAGATCGATTTGATTATCGAAGAATAAAAAAATGCTTTTGCACAATAGAAAGCAATGCAGAAAGAAGGAAAGTAGCATACCAGATGAAATTTTTGCCTCACAGAATTCCAGTAAAAGTCCGACAGCCAAAGTCTTTTTAAAACTTTTTTTTTAATTTTGGCAGTAGGGTTAAGTGACTTTCCCAAGGTCACACAGCTAGGTAATTATTATGTGTTTGAGTTTGAATTTGAACTCAGGTCCTCCTGACTCCAGGACTGGTGCTCTATCCACCACCACCTAGTTGCCCCAACATCCAAAGTCTTAAAGAACTGTCACAAATTTATAAGACTCAAAGCTGTTTTCCAGTAGAAGACAGTTAATAAAAGATGCACACATTATCAAGCATGAAAACATATAAAATCTCTAATAATTAGGACGGAGAAGGTGTTTAGCAATGGATATAAGGAGGAAAAAAAAGAAGAGAGGAGAGAAAGGAAACACAGGCAAGCAGGATAGCTTTGAAAGTTACCTGGTAAATTTATTCCATACTTTTTAAAAAAAAGCAAACTACTTAATCCTTGGCAATGTCATGTACCATCTCCTCATTCTGTTCTACAATGGATGTGGAAATCCACATTTCAGAAACACAAATTCAGAATAAAAAAATGAAAGAGTAAAATCTCTAATAATAAGAGAAAAGCACATTTTGAAAATTAGGACTTTTACTTCATTGCCGATACTCATCAAATTGACAAAGATATGACAAGATTCATTACTGTTGTGGCTGTAATAAAACAAGCACAAAAACATACTAATGGTGAAGTTGTGCATTGCTTCAACCTATTTTGAAAGTGCTATAGATTTATATGAATTATAAGAATATTCATAAACTTTTGCCCAGTGGTACCACTACTGAAATTATATCCTATGTAATTACTGTCAGGGAAAATCAGATCTGTTTAAAAATTCCTAGCAGTGCAATTTGTAATAGCAAAACATTGGAAACACATCAGGTACCTGATGTTTGGGGAATGACAGGACAAATGAATAAAATGGAATGTTACTTTGCCATAAGATACCAAGCATCTAAACATTTAAAAAAATATGGAAAGACTTAAGAAATGATGTACAATGAAGAAAGTAGGAGCAAAAATAGTCATGCAGACTGCAATTAAAGGCAACAAATGCATGTTAGGTACATTGAAAAGAAGTTCAAAGGGGAAACAAAGTATAATTAACAGGCGTTTCTAGATAATGCAATCATTTATAATTTTTTTAAACTCAGGACAATGACATCGTTTCTAATAATTTCATACAGAAGTCCAAGTGATGTAAATCAACTGTGGTAACCAGAAGTCCAAAAAAGCATAAAGACTGCCTTAGCCAGACTGCATGTGACCTACTTGCCAAGCCGGAGATATGGCAGCCAAGGGCAACAGTGGCTTAGAACATAAGCTTGTATGTAAAATCTTATGGAGAAGGATAGTGGGAGATTATGAGCAGTATCACCTCATAAAACAGAGAGAAGCAGTGTAGGGTAAAACCAGTTTAAAGAAAGCTTGGCACAATCCACAACTAAGCAAAGTTATCCTGGAGTATGTCCTGTTGGATCTGGAAGGAAGACAACAACCAGAGAAGTGATAAGAAAGATCTCTAAGGATTTCTATGACACACTTTTTATTAGCTAGGACATCGCAGCTACCACATTTGGACTTTCATATTCCTGGATGTGTTTGTAAGAAGAAGTAGAAATATAGCTAGCAAGACAGGAAAAAGAGCCAGCTAGACCAAGTATATACTAACAAGGTCCATGATGAAAGGAAAACAATTATGAAGCATTAAGAGATCATTTTTAGGTGTCGAAAGAAGTGGGGGGTGTATAGAAAGGGAGATGGAAAAATTCTTGGACTTCGTCAATGCCAAGAAAAGTTGACTGAGAAAACATCAACAGTTACGGATTTATTTGCTTACTTTTCCATCTATAGAATTTTAATGAGACCAATTAACCAACTCTTTGAGGACTTCTTTGGTGAGGCTATTGGGGGGGGCATGTAAGCTTTTTGCATGCAACATTACACAGTAAAATACATAGCTGATGGAAAAATGTAGAAAATACAAACTCCCACTGTACTCAATATTTGTTAACTCTAAAAAAGAGACTCCTAGGATGGGTATGGCTGGCTATGATCTGCTTTGTTAGAGGGAATACTCACTTTGATGAGATCACAGAACAATTTGTTGTTCTAATCTTTTCATCTCATGTTATTTGTTCTATATTTGCCAACCTGCCACTCAGTCACACTTTAATATTAAAGTTCTAGTTCAAAAATTTGCTTTATAATTTAGCAGAAAAGGAGGCATACGAGGTCCTTCACCTAACATTGGAGAATGGAAAGAACAAGGACCAGAAACCAGAAGACCGATGTTTGCCCCTTGGGCAAATCATGCTCTATTTCCCTCAGTTTTCTTTTCTGTTAAATGGGGGGACTCAATGAGACTCTAAAGTTCCCCCCAGAACTCCATACAGTACAAAAAGGTGTTTTCTAAAGAAGCTGACTTTTGCTTCTTTGGGGGTGGTGATGAAGCTGTTTCTGGATCCTCCCTCAGTTGCTTTCCCTTGCTCTTGGCTGCTGGTCTTGAAGTTGTTTCCCCCAGTCATCAACACTTCCACTAGATGGCAGGCAGGAGCAAAATGAAAAAGGCTAGGTCTACAAAACAGTCCAACTCTCATTTTACAGAGAAGGTAATTGAGTCCCAAAGAAAGGAAGTGACCTTTTGAAGGTCAACTAGTAAGTGGAAGGCTTGGCATTGGGATGTGAGTCCAATTTCGAAGATTCCAAATTTAGGTCTCATCTTGCCAACCATTCCTGTGAGAATTATAAAATGGTCAAATTTAAAAATGCACCACCTTCCCCCCCAAATATTTATTTGGAGTTGGGCACACAAAAATATAAAAACGATTGAATGTATTTTTTTGTTTTACATCCAAATATTTTGAGCACTGGATCAGATAATTTTCTACATATATGCTGTCATAATAAAATCTTTAATGGGAGATTTGGGGATTTCAATTAGCCATACTATTCCATTGACCCTTCATTACCACAGATGACCAGTAGTCAACTTTACCTTTAATTTACAAAGAAACTCCCAAGATCTGATAAGGATTACAGGGTTAGTGTAATGCAAACACTAGTACAGGGGGAAAGAGAGGCTTCCAAAAAAATCCCTTCAAATTACAAATCTGTTCCCCTTTGCAGCTTTAAATGGTAATTTAAAGAGAAAATGAGGACTTTCTAACTTTCTAGGTAATTGGATTTTTTTAAAGGCTTTGTGGAGGACAAATCCTATTTAAATCATTTTCCTTTTTATTACAAAAGCACTGGGGTAGAATTGCAGAGCGTGACCACAGAGACATGAAGACCTGCTTTTGAGTTCTGCTTGTGGCCTATTGCTTGTTTTGGGACAGTGGGCAAGTAGCTTCATTTGTCATCACTCCAGACAATTCTCCAAATTACAGACAGGCTCCAATCTTCATCGAAGGGTGTTTTCACATTTCCACAGGAATGTTTCCACATTCCACAATGGTTTTCTACACTGTTGAAATCACGGGTCTAGACCAGACCAAAAATAAATGAATAAATCAAGGCATGAAGCTTAAAAACAAAAGTGGAAAAGAATGTCGTATCATAATTCCAATAGGCTTTGGATAATGTCCTACAAAATGTGCCCCATAAACAGCTTACTCTCATTCTTTGGCACACATGTAAACATCTAACTGTGTTGTAGCATATCCTATGCTGAATTCCTCCTCTGATGCCTTCGTCTGGAATGGACGTGACCTGAGTTCTTGAAGGCGGTAACTTTGGATCTCAGGCGCTGACAGGCTGTACCAAGTTGGGAAGACTTGCAGTGCTTGGGAACAGGCTGTCATCTGAGTATCAGCTTAGCTAAATTTGGAGAGGTTCATCACCAGAAGGTTGGTCACCAGGTGATGATTTTTTTTTGTCCACAGGAATGTGGTCAGGCATAGACATAGCCCCGACAGACGAGCAGACAGATAGCAGCAGGTGGGCAGAGATGAAGACAGGCAGACAGAGTGTGACAGATGGGCAGAGAGATACAGACAGACAGACTGGGACAGCTACCCAAATTTCATCATGGTGGGATGGCTTCCTCAAGGGGCTCAGATTATGAGATGGTTTCCCTTGTACCTACAACTGAGCATTGAATTCGAACTTAGGAGGGGAAAATGTTCATGGGTTGATGGAGAGAGAGGGGGCACCCATACAGGGATGGCCTACATGGCAATTTGCACAGAAAAGAAGCCAGAACTTCAATAGAGAGGGAGAGCTTTACTTGTTAGATGATGCTGCTCAGGAAGAGTTGACCTCTCCTAGGTACTTATGCTAGAGGTACTCCTTAAAAGTGACCCAGTTACCTTAATCCTCAGAGAACAGGTACACTATTGTCTCCAGTGGCTTCTTTTTTTATAGGTTTTTGCTAGGCAATGGGGGTAAGTGACTTGCCCAAGGCCATACAGCTAAGTAATTATGAAGTGTCTGAGGCCAGATTTGAACTCAGGTACTCCTGACTCCAGGGCCCATGCTCTATCCAACTGCACCACCTAGCCACCCCATCCAGTGGCTTCTTAAACCACTCTATTGTTTTTTTGCAAATCCAATGAGCTACGTTCCAGGTCTATAAAATGCAATATTTGCTTATATGTATAGGGAATAGACCTGTGATGTTATTGATGTAGGGATCTCCTGAATGAATAAAGACCTACCAATGCAGCTCTGTACTTTCCCTTCATTTTATAGTCTTAGAGAGCTGCCTAGAGCATTAAGAGATTAAGTGACTTGCCCAGAGTCACAAAGACAGCATGGGTCAGGATTTAGAACAAGACCTAGTTCTTCTTCTCCTCCTCCTCCTCTTTCTCCTTTCTTCTTGTTCTTGTTCTTCTTGTTCTTGTTCTTGTTCTTCTTGTTCTTCTTCTTGTTCTTCTTCTTCTTCTTCTTCTTCTCCTTCTTCTTTTTTAGGTTTTTGCAGGGCAATGAGATTAAATGACTTGCCCAAGGCCACACAGCTAGGTAATTAATTATTAAGTGTCTGAAGCCGGATTTGAACTCAGCTACTCCAGGGCTGGTGCTCTATCCACTGTGCCACCTAACTGCCCCAAGACTTAGTTCTTCACATACAACTTCAATTTTTCTTTCTTTGTTTCATTTTTTTCTTCCTTCCTTCCTTTCGATAGACAAAGCTAAATTATCTAAGATTACTCAACTAATTCAAAAGGAAAGGTTCTGCCTGGTCATCCGACCATGGTCTTCATGTTATTTTTAGATTCAGTCAGAAGCCAAAGATTTAGTCCCTCAGAATATTTAAAAGATTAGGCACCAAAGTAGCTCTTCAAAAGTTCGCAAAATACTCTGAGCAATAGCATCTTTTTTGGCAAGGCAATGGGGTTGAGTGACTTGCCCAAGTCACACAGCTAGGTCATTATTAAGTGTCTGAGGCCAGATTTGAGCTCAGGTTCTCCTGACTCCAGGGCTGATGCTCTTTCCGCTGTAGAATCGCCTAGCTGCCCCTCAATGTCTATCTCTAAAATGACAACATTGGACTAGACCTTTAAGGTCCCTCCAAGCTTTAAATCTGCAATCCTAGCAAACATGAATAGGTGTTGCCATTGTTCAAAGCATGTTTGGAAGCCCTCCATTGAAATTATCTTCAGAGCCAGTTTATTATTTTGTATATTTTCATTTTACTTAAAAATTTTCTTTTTTATTATGAGTGAAATATCAACAAACATGAACATTCCATATACAAAGAACAGAGAAAGGATTGTATATGAAACCATGACTCTATTCTGTGCCGCTTGTTTTTTTAAGTATATATTAAAGTTAACACAATAGTAACAACACTGCTTTGCTTGTCTGTGTCCTTTTTGGAACTTCCTTCTGCTCTTTTCTGTGTATTTTTTTAATGTTGCATTAATGGATTTTTTTGGTACCACTATACTCCCCCAACAACTCTTCCCACCCTCTTCCCCCCCGCCAGCCTTTCTTTTTAACAGATAAGTGTAGTTAAGCAAAACAAATTCATACATTGGTCACGTCTGAAAAAATGTCTCTTTCAACAACTCTGGTCCATCACTTCTCTACCAAGAAGTGGGTAGCATGTCTTATCATCCTTCTTTTGAAATCATGATTGGTCATTGCCTTGATCAAAGTTCTTAAATCTCTTATTTTCTTTAATATCGTTGTCATTATATAAACTGTTTTCTTGGTTCTGCTCACTTCATTCTGTAGCAATTCATATGTATCTCTCAGATTTCTCAGAAAGTATCCCTTGAAATTCTTGATCTTTCCTATTGCCAGAAATACTAATAAGAATGCCAATGGGGGTGGCTAGGTGGCGAAGTGGGTAGAGCACCTGCCTTGGAGTCAGGAGTACCTGAGTTCAGATCTAGCCTCAGACACTTAATAACGACCTAGCTGTGTGGCCTTGGGCAAGCCACTTAACCCCATTGCCTTGCAAAAAGTAAAGAAAAAAAAAAGAATGCCAATGACAATATTAACTATTTTTGTTGTCATTGGTGTTATTATTTTGTTAAAGTCTATCAGGTCTCCTGTTGGTAGTTTGGTGAATCTGTAAATTGCTTCAGGTACTCTTTTTATTGCATTGCCATGACCTAACTGTAAGCAATGACTATCTAGTCAATTATTTATGTCTACCTTTATTCCTATAAAGTGTTTTGAGGAGATGTTCATGTAATTCATTTGAGTCTTGAAGGTAGGTTGACTCCCAAGTATTTCATATATTAAGGGGATACTTTGAAAGGAAATTCTTTTTCTATATCCTGTTGCTAGTAGTTTTGTTGATAATATTGTTTTATTTCATGCTACTTTACTAAAATCAATGCTTTAATTAATTTTAGTTGTCTCTCTAGGGTTCTCCTAGTATCCTATCATTCTGCAAAAAGAGATAATGTTGTTTCTTCTTTGCTTGTGCTGTTCTCTCAGTTTCTTACTCTTGTCGTATTGTTATACTTAGGCTTTCTACAACATTTTAATGCTAAATGGCAGCAGTAGACATCCTAGCTTTTCCTGAAAATTAAGGTTAGATCACGGTCTTCTAGTTTTCCTCCATTACAACTCTTGGTTTTAGATAGATACTGTTTAGATAAATATCATGTTCAAAAAGGTCCATTTATTCCTGTAATTTTTTCATGTTTTTTAAACAAAAATCGGTGTTGTTTTGTGTTAGAAACTTTTTCTACATCAATAGATAAAATCATGTGATTTGTATTGTTTCATTATTAATTTTGTCTTTTACGTTGTTAGTTTTCCTAGTATTAAACCAGTCCTACATTCCTGGTATAAATATTTAACCTGCTCACAGTATATAATCTTTTCCCTCTTATTCTGTAGCCTCTTTGCTAAGATGCTTTTCAATATTTGAAAAAGATATTGGTTTTGAGGTTTTTTATCTGTTTTATCTCTCCCTGGTTTAGGTATCTGGACCACATTTGTCTCACTGAAAGAGTTTGGCAAGATACCTGCTTTCTCTATTTTTGCAAACTATTGTATAACTGTCACTAATTATTCTTTGAATGTTGTATTTTAATTCACTTGTAAATTCATTTCATTTTGTTTTTTTCTTGTTTTCTCTGAGAGTTCATTTATGGCTTGTCCAATTAATTTTTTCTGAGATTGAGATAATTAAATTCTCTTCTCATTGTTCTGTTAACCTGGGCATTTTATGTTTTTCTAAATATTTATCCTTTCATGTGTGATTTATTGTCTTGATGCTGAATTGGACAAAATGGTTTCTAACAATATTTTTAGTTCCTCTTTATTGTTGTGAATTCTTTTCTTTTGAAGTATATACTTTGAGTATTTGTTTCGCTTTTTCTTTTTTAAACAACATTCTTTGGAATAGATAATCTCCAATTTCTTTTAATGGTTTTATTTTTGAAGGTCCTTTATTAAATATAATTTTATTATTTTTAGTTAGTAGAACATATGTTTAATATTTCTGCTTTTCTGCCTTTGCTTATGAAATTTTTATGCTATAGTACATGGTCGATTTTGTGAAAGACATCATGTACAGTTGAGATTAGTATATTCTCTTTCCTATTTTTATATGATAATTGCCAGAGATCTATCATTTTGTACTTTTCTAGAATTCTACTCAGGTCCTTATTAAAAAAAAAACCTTTTTATTAATTAGATTTGTCTAGCTCAACAAAGGGGCACATTAGCTTTCCCAATTCACCCCAGAATAGTAGTGCTACTGGACAATTATATCTCATTTTGAGGCAAAAGCTATTTCTCCAAAATTATTCAACTAATTCAAAAGAACAGGTTCTGCTTGGTCTTCAAGGGTACAGGTTATTTTTAGAATAGTCAGTAGTCAAAGATTTAGTTCCTCAGAATATTCAAAAGATTATTCAAATAACCAGTTATCCTCCAAGAGTTCAAAAAGTCGTCTGAACACTAGCAGCATTTGGGGGAACAAGTGGATAGCCTTCTAAGGTGATTGTTGGATGGTAGAGTAAATTATTTAATTTCTGGTCTCTTCCAGATATGATTTTCATGCTTAGCAATAAAAGAAAAAATTCTGGACTATTAAAACCTGTGTTCAGTGTTGCTTGACGCTTCTCCTAAATGGAAATTATTTTTTTTAAAAAAAAGCTGATTTAATGTTATTTTTTCAGGCAACAATAATAGCAAATATCTCATCAAAATAGAAGGGCTTTAAGGAGGAAGACTTGTTTGAACTGGTGTAAAGTAGACAAGACCAGGAATTCCACAAATATAATGACAGTGTAAATGGGAAGAACATTAAAAAAAGGAATGCTGAGCAATGATGATGATGATGATGATGAACATATTCACCCGTGGAGGAGAGCAGAAAAATGTACTTTCCTCTCTTCCTTAATGGAAGACAAAGGGTGTGGAAATAGTGCATAAGCTATCAAGAGTCCACTGATCTGTTGGTAATTTTGCTGAGCTGTTTTTTTAAATTTCTTATTCTTTGTAAGGAGGGATGGATCTCTGGGGTAGAGGAGAGGGATATATCTAGAAATGAAGGTGACATTAGAAAGAGATCAATAAAACTTTAGTATATATCCAACTTTAATGTTTACAAAGGGTTTTTCCTTGTAACATCCCTGTAAGGCAGAGGATGTTCACTTGACCAGAGAGAGGGAAAAAAAAAATGTAAGCCAATGAAAGAATTCAGATTAATCAGA
The DNA here is from genome assembly GCF_037893015.1 of Macrotis lagotis. NCBI lineage: Eukaryota > Metazoa > Chordata > Mammalia > Peramelemorphia > Peramelidae > Macrotis > Macrotis lagotis. The sequence continues at coordinate 49,938,346 of NC_133666.1, forward strand.
CTAACGATCATTTCCCAACCTACACTATTCTCACATTTTCCCTTCCTGCCATTTAAAACACATCCTGTGGGAAAATACCTACTAAAAAGGTAGCTGCAGTTGTCTTTAATGGATAGTCAGCTTGGTTCGGATTTCTCAGTGAAGAAAAAAGGGAAAGAACACTTATCCACTCATATGATTGGCACAGTCGATTTCTTAAATGGTGCTATTTTTCTGAAAGTGTACAAAAATCAGGGTAAAGGACTGTACTAGTCTCAATAATATAATTTATAAATAACTTCTAAAAATCACATGTGGATTTTCACGGAAATCTATAAACCTTGCGGAAAATAAAATTTAAAATTGTTTCCACTAGTATTTGGAGTTAAAAGAATGAGAAACAGCTCTCAAATTCACACTTTAAAGGCTGAAAAATCCACAGGAAAAAGATAAAAATGATTGTCAATTTTAACCAAGTGGATTCTCCACCCCCACCCTCAACATTTTCTTCTTAAAAATTCTGTAAGTACAATGAGGGGATTACTATAAGTACTTCCTGCCTGGTTTTTGCCAGTTTCTCATTGATTCAAATGATTTCTATCTTGTAGTAAAGTTAATCATTCAATTCTATTCCTAAAGATATATTCTACTTAAATCATTTAACACAAAGGTTGGAAACAGTAATTTTCCATCTCAGGTATAAAAGGATACGATGGTGCCATTCCGAGTGGGACAAAAGTCATCTGATTTACGTTCAAATATGAGCGATGAGAAACTGTTTTTAAGGATAAGTGTTCTCAGAGCAACCATACAAAGAAATTAGAAAGGATCAGAAGGAAGCATCTCTATCAAAACAGGAACATTGATACTATGAGGGGGTCAGAACAGTAAAAAAGGCAACCTGATCTTAGGCACAACAAAAATAGATTACAGTATTAGCAACCTGGGTATGAGGCCAACTTAAGAGGAAAGTCTATACCCTATGGCGAATGACCAGCAAGGCTCACCCCACATGAGGCTCCTACAAGAGCAGCTGCCTTGGCTGGGATTCAATTGGCAAAGTTAGTCTTATTGACCTACTGTAGCTACATAGACATTTTCCTTATGTGGAGAAAAAGGTTGAAGGACTTGAAGCCTGGAGTTATTCTAAAGATAGAGAACACACAGACCATGGACTATTTGTAGAGGGAGAACAAATGAAGACTCGAGGTGAGTCTGGAATTGGAAAGCCCGTGGGGTGGGGCACGAGGAAGGAGAAGTAGGCAAAAGGTTTGGGAGATAATATTCCATTAAAGATGAAACCAAATGATTAGAATTCTCATCTTGGTTCAATACAAAATACAGAATTGTCTCTTGCCCACCCCCACCCCCCACAATGAAGCATCTGTGATGAAATAAAAGTTAACACTTCTTTTGGAGAAACATTTATTGTCCCCATATAAATGCCTTTACAGTGTATAGCACACATACAATGCTTTGCTGGATTTATGCTACAGATCTCAGTGAAGAAGAATCAGTTTATTAAAAACAGCCTGCAGTGAGAATGACTTGCTTATAAGAAATTCTGCTGATCTAAAAAGTTTACATATAGGCCAGAAGAGTTGGAACTTTATGAGTACAATCATGTTCATACTGGGCCTTCCTGGAATGAAGTTGTTATTCCAAATCACGTAAGCAATTAAGACTAGATAAAACTTCTTCAAAGTATCTGTAAGTGAACATAACCGGTGAGCTGAAGAACACTTGACAGATAAAAGATTTAATTTCTGGAGAATTCAGGGAAGTTACCAAATACAGACAATGGCAAAGTATGATAAATTGCACAACATGGGAACCCCCCCCCCCCATTAAAGGTGTGGAACACCTTAGGTAGTTTGACATGTCTGACAAAATCTTATCTGTACTTAACATTTTTAATTAAAAGCCAGAAGAAGCACTCTGAGGATTATATAGCATGGGCAAACCAAACAACATAACTTTATTCTGGTTTGAATTTTCTGAAGAAAAAGATCAGAGCTTATTCTTACCAAGACACACTAGCGAAAATGGATCTATGCGGTTACTAGAAAAAGCTACAGCCTATGTTAGTCAATGATTAAGTTTGCTTATTTTCTATGTTAATTTCAAACTACGGATGCTAATTATACTAAGTATAGCGAGAACTTGAAGTGGGGTATCTTTTTTTAAAATATAAGCAAGACACACAAAAAAAGCATAACAAATAAGGCTTTTGAATATCACAGCACAATTTAATTTTGAAGTCACATTGTAAAGCCCCACTTCTGATTCTGTGAATGCTTTCACTGCCGACAAATTCTTGTCTCAACAACAAATTCGTTGGGAAAATGTCTGATCTTCAGGCATCGTTCGGCAGAACGCTTTTGGAAGCCTATGGGGAAAGAAACAAAGTTGAACATTTAATTAGGAAATACATAGATTCGTTTTCTCTAGAAAGAGAATTCACCAGAGTAAGTCAATATAAATTCCAAAAATCTGTTATAAAGCTGGAAGCAAGATCCAAGTCTTTGCCACTTAATCTGTGTTAAATCACAGAAACTGAGCTGAAAGGGACCTTGGTCCAACCCACTCAATTTAAAAACAATGTGAAATAACTTGCCCAAAGTCACGAAACACAGACAGGAATAGCACCCAATTCTCCTGACTCGTGTTCTTTTCAATATATCACATGACCTTTCTTTAGATCTCCAAGGTCCTTCCAGCTCTAAAAATTCTGATTGTAAACATTTAAACCAAACCTCATAGACATAAAACCAATTGTGATCTGGGACAATTTCAGTGAATTCATCTAATTCATTCTCTGAGATGTATCACAGCTGTCCCTCTCCAAAACCCAAGGGGAAAAAAAAACCCCAAAACATCACACTAACTTTGCTGGGAAGAATGAAAACTCTTCTGTGGTGCTCCTTTGATGGTACTTTTCAGCACACTTAAGTACAGAACTAAACTGAAACATTAGTTGGCCAACTTGATAAAGTTTCAGTTAAAGCCCTAACTAGAAATCAAGCCATTTTCAATATGTGTTACACGATTAAGCATCAAAAACAAATGAGGGGTATTGCACTCATCCTCTTAGCATCTCTCTTCCCATGAGGAAGGGTCAGCCCATTTACTAACAAAGTCATTCAATCATCCAATATGAAGAATTTCATTTTTGTGCTTCAGGACTCAAGGGACAATGTCTCCATTTTCAAAAAAAAAAGGTATAGGATTCACTGTAGGCCAGTGAATTCAATGTCAATTCCTGGGAAAATTCTAGAAAAAATAATTAAAAGGATGATTTAGAAACATAGTGATCACGAAGAGCTAGCATAAATAACTTCATCATGAATAGACTGATTTAAAGAATCCTAGAGTTAACTGTGCCTGGATTTCAGCTACAGCTCTATGGTAGTCAAATTCAGTAAAAAGCAGTCATTAATGAGATGATGCCACCTTGGAGGGAGAGGTCTCTAGGAGAGTGCTCTAGGGAATTGCCTTTGGCTCCATACAGTTTAACATTTTTAATCAATTATTATCTGAAGATACAAATAACGCTTTAAAAAATCATTAAGATGGGGGAAAAAACTGGTCTAGCTAATGTTAGATGACAGTCAGCATTTAGACAGTATAGAACAGAGAAGAGAAGAGAAGAACGTAGAGTCTTATTCTTGTGTTAAAAAAAAATCAGTCTAGGAAGTGTAATACATACAAGATGTGACTAGACATGTGAAATTTTTAAGGGTTTTACTTGGACTGCAACTTAACAACATATATCAACAGTGTTGACACAGCAGTCAAAAAAGCCACCTAGAAGAGACAGGGGAAAGATGGATGGACAACATGATAGCTATCTCCAATGACTATGAAACAGGATTATATTTGTACTGCTTGGCCCCAGAGAACTGAACTAGCAGAAGGTGCAAGGGGGGAAGAGTTCAGCTGAATCAAAGTTATCCCCAAGTGGAACAAGATGCCTTTGGAGGTAGGGAATTCCTTTCTAATTTAGGTTCTTCATGCAAATACTGGATGGGTTATTTGTTTTGGGGATGTTGAAGAGGTGAATTCTGTTCAGATACAGGTTACGTGAGATGGCCCGTCTCTTACAACTCAGATTCTGTGATTCAAGATATAAGGAAAGTTAAAGTTTTGCCCTCAAGGAAGGAATTAACTATAAATGAATTATGAAACAATACAGACATACTAAAAGATACTAGAGAAGGGGAAAAAAAGATGATTTTGGGTTATGGAGGTTAACAGAAGATTTGAAAGATGAGTATGATTTTAACAAATGGAGAGAGAAAAGGGGCAGAAAACCTATAATTCAGGGTCTGAATTCAAAATCAAAATCAAAATCTCTTCAATAGGGAAAAGATCACTGATCAAATCTCCAAAAAGGAGACTGTGTTTAGGGTTGTGTCTAAGAATGAAGTTATATTCCTTGCTATTTAAGCAGAAATTCTTAATTTTTTTTTGGGGGGGGGGGAGAATAAATGTTAAAATATGACTTCACTAAATAGCTACAATGTATGATAAAATTTCTACTACACTTTGAAATTACATAAAGCCCCCTTTTTAGTTAAAACTGTATACAGATTCAAAAAAGCAATAATTAATTAAACTGTTAAATGCCTCTGGTGAAATTCTGGCATAAGCCACAAATATCAGCAATGTAGCAGCAGCTTCCTCCTTCTCCTCCTCCCCTCCATTTTCCTAAACACAAGAGTTTCTTGACTTCAAGTTGCTAGTGACTGCTCAAAGACCGACCACCCACCCTATATTCCCACAGAATGCTCTGTAGTCTTCACCACCACTGGAAACTGAGTCCTTATTTTTTCATGCCAACTGAATGGCCCATGAAACTGCACTGCCGTGGAACTATTTAAAAATAAAACAAACCGAAAAGCCCAAACCACACTCAAAAAAAGTATTTCCCATAAATAGGAAACCCAATGATTTGGAGGGAGGGGAAGAGCCGCTATTGATGTGGTGGCAATGCTTTCACTTTCTGAGCCCTTAAGTAGACTACAGTGGTGACTAGTTTCAATTGAGTCACCGTAACTTCTTTATAGAACTATAGGAAAATTGCTGTGACATGCAGAGCCCAAATGTGAATGGAGAAAAAAAATTTTGGTTAAATTGACAAAATGTGAATGGCAGCAAAAAGAGGGCTATGTCACAGGAAACCTACCAGTTATTGGCTCCCGGCGTTGCAGTCTGAAAGTTTTCTTCCCTCCACAAATCTGATAAATAAAAATGCCGAGATCAGAAACATCCTCTATTTCTTCTGCTGCCACCAACTCTTCACGAACCAAGTAAGTCTGAGGGAGGTAAGATCCAGTCTAAGAGAAGAAAACAAACAAACTCAAAATGATGAATTCCTAAAGGTACCATCATTCACACTTTGTCCGTAATGGAAATTGATTCATAAGGTGAATACAGAGTAAAGCATTATTACATAAAACTCTTTTAATTACACCAGGACTTTATTAATAGAAATTAGATCATATCTAAAACGTGAATTGAATCATGCCATTCAATGTAACTACATTTTGAAAATCCTTGGATAATATGGCTACCTTGATTAAATAGGATCACCGCTCTTTGGGGGATTCCAAATAGCTACCACACTTTCCATGGCAAAATATTAATACAGGTAGCCTCTGACTCATGAACATAATTTAAATTTAGCCAAGGCCAATGGATGAACAATGGGATGAGTCCAGAGTCCCATTTCTAGTTCATACTACCTGAGGGTACTTTCTTATCTTGTATGGACACAAAAAACTTGGGTTGAGGAACTGTTTAACTTGCAATAGTAGCTGGTGCTAGACATGAGTCAGTCAGTTTGGTAATGACTGTCACCACAGATGATCTGATTGGTGGGGGGGGGGAGCATGCATCCCTTGGGTCCATGTAGGATTAGGTTAAGGAGCCAAGGTTTGCATCTTGTCAGATTGGCAGTGGAAATACAAGAGAAAGTTCATGGCACGTATGGAAAGAGAGAAGAGAATATTTATACTGTATTTTGAAAGAGGGTGGACATCAGGGTTAAAGGAGATGGGGAATGTATTCCTGCCATCCAAAGTTTTAACTTAGAATGGTAGCTTTCGAACCGGTGAATCTAGATACACTATGGCTTAATTAAAGTATTGTGAACTGACCTGGGTAGATGACAGCCATTTAGAACCCTGTTCCTATGGAGAAACTGTGTTGAGGTTTCCAAATAGACTTATGAACAAAATATCAGGGACACAACCTATTGTTTATAATGACTTCTCTTTTTTTTTACATCACAGTCATTTCCGGATATATTTCATATCTCCCTTTCTGCACTGCTACCAGCTTCCCCCTCCCCCATCTCTTGTAACAAAGACAAAGTTAAGCAAAACCAACAGATACAGTCACTGCATCTGCCAGTGTACACAAAGTTACAAACCCATAGCTCACAATCTCTCTATCCAAAAAGTCTGTCTCCTCATCAGTCCTCTGGAGTGGAGATGGGTCATGGTAGTCAGATCAAGTACAGCTACCTTTTAGTGTTGCCATTTACATTATTGTCTCCTTATGGACATCCTCCTCCTGGTTCTGCATCGGTTCATATACAAGTCTTTCCAAGTTTCTCTGAATTCCTCATTCATTGTTTCTTCTTACATTCTTATATTACATTACTTTACATCGTCTTATATTTTTTACATCACATTGTTTCATTACACTTTATATAATAGTTTGTGTTGGCATTTCTGAAACTATGGGTTCCTACTTTGTTTCTAGGTTTTTGTTTTGCTTTTGTTTTTTTGCTACCACAAAGTAGTGCTCTGGATGTTTTGCTAGTGGACAATTAAAAGCTTTCCTTACAAGTCCTTTTATTCTCTTAAGTAGATTAGCCTTACTCCCTGATAGAACATTTCTTTGCTTAGTGAAGCCTTTTATTACTACTGATAGTGCGGAAGTAACCTTAAGCCCAAGAGAAGGGGGCAGATTCTAAATTAGTGGAAGCTGTCTAAATTAATGAGGTTTTTTTATCCTACCTTCAATAGGGGCATGTTCTCCATGATATAAAAAAAGCAAAAAAAACCAACAAAAAAACAAAATAACAAACCCCAAAATACCAAAAACTCAGACTAGTAGGTCAAGCTTAGGTATAATTATGAAAAACTATGTACTAGGATCTGTATGCTTAGAGCTGATCAGAACAGTGTGTTATTGCTTCCTGCAATACCACCTAAATCCAGATCTTGTAGCTTTGGAGACAGAATTATGCTCCCCTCTGTGACATGCTGATACAATGGAAAGAATACTGGCCTGGGAGTTGGGAGATCTATGCTTGAATTCCAGCTCTGCCACTCACTGGAAGATCTCTCTTTAGATGATCTCAGAGGTCCTTTCCAATTCTGATGTTTTACAATTATTCTTAAGTATTACGTAGGCTCCTCGAGTCATATATATTTTGATCCTTCACTCTTTAAGGAGGACACTATTTTATGATTGCTATCTACAAAGGAATCTCCCAAGCCTGGTGTGCATGTATCAGGTGCTTGTTTAATTCAGTGCCTATATCACTAACTGATTTGAGACAGCTCTTCCTATTACTCCTGGTGATATTTATTTGCTACAGGTCTATGATCCGGTATAAATTCTTTCCTCTAAAAAGCCTCACTTCAGATTTCTGTAGATCCCGGCATGCTTATTTGATTGCTATTGATCTCTTGTCAGTCTTTCAAAACACACAGTGGTTTTTGCAGATTTATTTTCAACTCTCTTTTGTCAGCTGCTATCCAGTTGTATGTATGTATGTGTATGTATATATATATATATATATACACTTTGAGGATGCAGTCATCAATATTTATTTATTCCTGGGATTAGTCAAGCCACTGATTTCTGATACTGGTCTTAATCTCCAGAAATGAGAGATCCAAGAGAAGTAGAATCAAGAGAAATAGAGCCCGAGGGTCTAATAACCAGGTCCCATTTCTTACATGTGCTTTAACCAGATTGAATAAAGATGGGCTGATTAGGTCATACCCTCACTCCGACCAAAAAGGCAAGCCAGTAAAGATAGCAATGTTACCTGCTATGAAAGGGCAAAGTCTATGGCTTGCTTTGGCTTCAACCTTTGAAGCCAGAGACATAATAGGAAAGGCCTTGGAATTAAAGGCAAATCTGATGAAATCTTTAAATAACAGAGGATATACTATTTTGGTTTCTGAAGGTTTGAAGAAACAGCCTTAGGGTTTTAGAGTTGCCATTATTATTTATGAAGTCAAGAAAAACTCACCCCCAATAAGAATTTTGGGTATAGTTGTGACTAGAAAGATCTGGCTGGAATCTTTTTCAATTGGCCACCAACCACATGTATTCTAAGAATGGTCATGTACAGCAAAACATACAATACAGTTAGTGTGAACTTTATAGCATACCAAATACAGGAAAAGGATTGGGAACATAAAGCATTTAAGTTCGATTAACTGATTTTTTTAAACCAAAACACCCAAATGCCATCAGTATACCTGAATTGTGCTACTTCTAATAACCACCTAAGTTTAACCGCCCAGAACTAAGGTACAGTTGGTGGCGTCTATTGAGAGTTATTACTGCCTCATCTGATTTCTTCCCCAACTGAAGCAATGTCTGTTTACAAAGGAGGACTAGTCTCTATTTAGCTTATGACCACACTACAAGAACAATAATTATATAGCCAATTCATGAACTATTCATTTCTATTGCCAAGTGTCTTTTAAGCCCTTCTGTATAAATGAGAACTGTTAGCATATGAGAAAAATGCAGAGTCTGGCTCCCTGGTAAGAAAACTTGTGAAATTCAAGCATGTTTTTATTCCCCAGGGAATAATACCAAGGCAGCAGGCCTTAAACAGTTAGCTTTGGCAATAGGCTAAATGAAAACCCAATTCATGAATTTACCGAAGTGTAATCTGCAGTCATAAAGACACTCTAAAAATAAAAGCTATTAACCAAGTGCTTTCTATACATTCTGTCATTTGATCCTCAAAACGACCCTATGGGGTAGATGGTGCAAGGAGTATTAGTTGATTTTTACAACTAAATAGAGTGAAGCCCAGAGAGACCATGACTGCCCAAGACCACAAAGCTACTGAGTGGCAGAGAAGGGATTTCAGAATGCAGGTTTTTGGAGTTTGAGCACACAGTCATCTTTCTACTATAGTTTTGTATTACTCTAGGGTTGAAAGAATTCACAAAAATCAAAGACTTCATAGAATTGGTTGATGCTAGAGATTTCATAATCCAAGACCTTAGATGACACATCATTTGAAATTTTTTACTAAAAAATAGGAGGCTTTTCAGTACAGTGATTGACCACTGTGGGGAAAGCATTTTAAGTGGTGTTCAGACAGGTACTAAAATTTCCAAAATATACCCTTGGAGAGCATCCGTGGAGGGAGCATTATCCATTTCTGATAATATAAATATGTTTTGAATTGAACAATTTAGGAGAGTTGAACCGGAGAGCAAAAGAGAAAGTTGGGGTGGTAGCAGCTGTGATGATGCCAAAGGTCAGAGCTTTAGCCTGCCGAGGGAAGCAGCAAGCAGAAACCAATGCTGACCGCAAAGAATGCTCATCTGGAGAGCTAATAGAGCTTGAATCGTAGGTAACCTGCTCTGCCACTATCTACAGGATCTTGGGCAAGTCAGTTGATACTTTCTAGGGCTCTCACTTCCCTTCATATTTAAAATTAGAGAATTGATTTCTAAGAAGGTCCTTCCCAGCTCTGATACTCTATAACTGTGAAGATCCGATTTCATGTCACTCACTTATGCAATGAAATTCTAATGGAAACTACTATTTTAGAGAGAAGTTTAAAATGATCTCAAGAGGCCACATTAGAAATCATGTCTCTAATCTAGTCTATTTTTCTCATGATCTCTTACCACGTTTCCAAATAAAAATGGTGACAAATCAATTTAAAACTATACTTACACCAAAACTTCTATCCAAAAAGTACATACCGAGAGTTTGGCAAAGAGGTCCATAAGATTTCTTGGAGGCATAACAATGGAAGTATTGAGAGGAATTACATAGCAGTTGCCCAGTTGCAGGTCTAGGTAAGCAGTCAGAAGCTATTGAAAAAGTTAGTCAAGATCAATATGATGCATCAGAGTACTGACAATGAAATTTCTGTTATTTAAACTAAACAGCTACAGCCTAAGTCAAGTAAGCTGAGGGATTAAAATAAAACATTCAAATTGTTGGTGAAACCATGAGGGTATATTTCTTAATTGTCAAGCTAGCATTTTCTTCCTCGGAGCAAAGAGTCAGGGACAATTGCAGGTCACTGAGGCAACATTCTCAAAACCTGGAAGCATCTCTCTGACTCCTTCCTTTTCTTTCTAATCCCCCCTCCATCTTATTATCATTAATTACTGTCAATTTCCCCATGAAACCTTTTCTCTGATTTTTTTTTTTAAAAACCCTCCAATGTGGAGTCTTCATCACCTCCCACCTGTGGTAGTGCTTCCTGACTCCCCTATCAAAAAAACTACTCTGATGATTCATTGGAACAGGAAGCAGCTCCTGGGTTTTTTAAGGCTATGCTAGCAAAATGCAGGGTCTGGCAGTTTCTATCAAGAAGAAAAGGTTTCCAGGAAGAGACCCAACAATCAGCCAAGAATCAATAAGTTCAGAAAGGCCCATTAATAAGCAAAGTTTGGCCACCAGGTGAGGAGTATTGTTTTGGTCACAGAAACCAAAAGATCTTTGCCACGTGTAAGGAATGGAGGAGCTAAGATGTGCGTCAATGGAGAAGCACCCACACCAATGAGCTAGGCTCTTAAAAAAAAAAAAAAAAAGAAATCAAAGTTGACTTCCTAACTAGCCTTTTTATTTCCAGTCTCTCCTCCCCTCCAAGTCATCTAGTAAATTCTTCTGATAAATTCTTATCAGTTTAATCTTCCAATGTTACTTTCAGGTCATTCTCTTTGCTTAAAGGCCTATAGTGGTTCAGGTTCAGACTTGTCTGGATTCAAGGTGTTCCATTAACTACCTCATCCTACCCTGTGTCTTCCTATCAGATCTGGACCTTCTTGCTTAACAAACTCAATTACATACAGCATCCCTTATTCATAAAATGCATTTTTTTTGCTTGCATAATTCTCTATGCTTGTAGTATCTCCTACTCTGCGCCAAGCTAAATTTGGTACTTCCTTTAGGTCTTGATCAAAACCTAAACCAACATCAGCCTTCAAATAATTTTCCCTTATTTGAACTCTAACACATTGTTGTGAATCTTTCTCCAGTTATGGCAGAGATCTTGAAAGCGGATTAAAACCAGTGTGTGTCTCCATCCTTGGTTTCTGTTAGAATTCTCATCTGGCTTTCCAGATGTAAAACTTAAAAAAAATCTGATATCCCTTCCTTTCAGGAGGAATAGCTTTGTCATTGATGTGTCACATGAGAGAATACAGGAGCTATCTAGAGGTTTTCATGAAAGGTCTTAGGCTAAGGTACCTAACAAATGGAAGCCAAAAGTTTCTAGTGCAATTTAATTCTGAGTTCACAATCTGCTGCAAAAGAACATTTTAGGTGCAGTGAGAAACAAACTACTGTATAAACTTGGGGAAAAGATGTAAATGATTATCAAGGGAAGAAGGTAAAATCAACTTACTCTATCAAAGTCATGGACAATAGCAGCTGGGTCACTATCAGAGAATTTTGGAACAGGTACATCAATGATTGCTATGTTTTCATCTTCCCGAATGTCAGCTTCTTCAGAAACAGGGAGAAAATATGGCTCTGTTTCGCCATCCAAACCATTATCATCATTTTCGAAGTAGCACATTTCTCCACGGAATACTCTATGCTAAAAAATAGAAAGCAAAAAACAAACAAAAATCCCAACATTTAATAATTTAATAATTCCTATCAATTCAATATGTTGTTTCCTCTTGGGTCTCTTAATGTTTGGCACAAATGAATTTTATGGTAGTCAGTCTGAATGCTGGCATTATTTTCATAATTATGTTATAATGTTATAATGAACCTTTGGAATATGGCAAAATCACTAGTTGCTCCTTTTAAAGCTATATGGAAGTTTTGCTTTTTAGGTGTTATTCAATTAAGTGGTATAAAAATGAAAACCAACATTTTATAATACACATATATGTATATAATACGTATAGACATATAAAATTACAACATAATATATAATAAATAACAACTTTAAACCAGCTAAAATAACTAAAATAAAAAACTAAAAACTAAAATAACCTCACCCGGGGCATGAAGTACTTATAGATGCAAGCTCCACCAACAATAACGCCAGTTAGAATGAAGGCAAGACCCAGGAGGGTCAACAAGCATCTTCCAGATGAACTGTCATGAGTCAGAATTTCTAACTCCTGGGAAAATAAAAGAATAAAATAAACTTAGATGCTTCAATGCAGAAGACTTAGCTTTTATTCTAAATGATATCAAGTTTATATTAAGTTACCTCAGAGTGTGATCAACCTGTTAAGGAAACCCATCTTTTAAACTATTTTGCTTAAAGCTTTGCAAAATGTAGATATATTATCAAGACATAAAGCCCTGGAACCGCCATATTTAACCATCTACAAATTGCCTAGTTAATTAAAAAAAATCATAGAATTTCACAAGTCTCCAAATAAGTGATGGGGGAAAAAATCATTCAGGAAAGCACCCGTTTAAGAGTCTTTTGGAGAAGAGGAAAGAGTCGATTGCATTCATGGTGTTGCTGCCATATTGCACACTTCATAAAATCTACCCCCAAGCCTGTGTAAACCGTTTTATGAGGAAAGACAGATGCGGCCAGCAAAGCTGACAGCAGAAACTTTTGTATTGAGTTAGATGTTATTGATGTTCCTAGCCGTTCTCCAACCAATGCTGCTTCTCGAGCTATTTCTTGTTATTCACAAGTTCATTGCCATGAAAGAAATGTGGGAGCACTCCAAGCACAGAGATCTTTCTACCTTTTCCAATTCCAAAGTACCTTATTATCACCTTCTCTTATATCATCGTACCCCTAAGTCTGCTTAGGATTTAAGCCTTCAGACACATTTAAATTTGTAAAAGAAGCTGCCTATGGGGTTCAGGAAACTCAGGCTAATCCTGGCCACCACCCTCTTTGCAGAGAAGTAAGGAGGTTCTTTCACTTCAGTATCTGCAAAGTATTTTGGGTTCTTCAAACAAAAGGAGCAAGTTTCTTTTTCTTACAGCCCTTTGCAACTGGAGTACTTCTTTGAAAATAAAAGGGGTTGAGTGAGCAGGCCAGTGTGACACAAGCCATTATTGACTTCAGGGTTTCTACGCAACATCTTGTTGCCCCAAAGTATCAAGCTGTACCATCCTTCTGTTCCAAGCTTCTTTTCTTTCCAAGGCTTTCTAACCTCACCCCCCCCCCCCCAAGATTATCTCTTAAGTCCTCTCATCCGTCACAGGATCACAGAATAGTTCTCTGCATCCAATTTAGCCTTCTCTTATAGAAGGAAGGTACCTGAGGCCCAGATAATGCCTTGCCCCAAATCCCACAGCTAATGAATGACAAGAATTGGAACCTGAACCCAGGTCTCCTGATTCCAAAGGCCAATTCTCTTTTCTGTTCTATTTTCCTGTTTAAAAGCTTCATTTGTTTTTTTGTTTGTTTTGTTTTGTCTTTTTTTTTTATATCTTTGCAAGGCAAACAGAGTTAAGTGGCTTGCCCAAGGCCACACAGCTAGGTAATTATTAAGTGTCTGAGACCGGATTTGAACCCAGGTACTCCTGACTCCAGGGCCGGTGCTTTACCCACTACGCCACCTAGCTGCCCCTTCATTTGTTTTTTAAGCTAGGATTTAAGAACCTTCTTTCAATCTTGCCCAATATACTTTGCTGGTATGAACCCAAACAGGAGAAATTCATTGACCCTAAAACACTCCTTGTGTCTCTTTTTTCATCTACCTATGCAGATCTCAACTCCTTCCCTGCCTACCCCCAACCCTTTAAAGGACTCTCTCTTCTCTGAATTCCTAGAGCAATTACTGTCCACGTAGTCCGTTTGGCAATGAATCATACCAGCTAGCTACTGAAATCCTTTGTTATTTACCTTCTTAAACATATCTAGAACCTCAAAGGCCATCTGGTCCCATCCTTCTATATCAGACTCAAGATTTCTCCTTACAAAATCATCAACAAGAGGTCATCTGGTCTTTTCGTGAAAATGTCAAGGAATGGGAAGCCAACAACTACTCAAGGCAGGTTATTTCATTGTATAATAATTCAAATTATGAGGAAATTCTTCCTCAGTCAAACTTCAATCTGCCTGTCTCCAATGTTCCCCTATTACTAGTTCTGTCTTGTGATGACAAGCCAAACCAATTTAATTCCTCCAATCAATTATGAATGCACTTCATTGTTATCTAGTCTCTACTTCTATACTTTGTCCTGAAAAACACCAAGAAAAACTGTCGAGGATTTGGATAACGTAAACAAAAAATCAAGTCAAATCTATGTAAGATCCAGATACATTTACATGTATATATGTATGTAGATATATGTAGATGTGTATATAACTATATATATAAGATAAATCTAGATGTACCTATAAACACACACACAACATACCAGAACACACAGACATATATATAGAAACACACTATAACACACCACACAAACATCAACACCCCTCCCCCCCAGCAGTTCTGTGATCCGGTCTTAACAACCATATCAAAAAAAAAAAAAAAAAAAAGAAATGGGCTTAGTCTGGCATGATTTATAGTCTCATGCTGGCCTTTAGTGTTTGCAGCTTCCTTTTGTACATGTTCTAGATGGTGACAAATTAACTATCTCATTAATGTATTCTAAAATTTTGCCAAGAATCAAAGTCAAGTTTCTGGACTGCATAGGCTCTATGCTTTTCTTCGTATTGAAAATCGGGCCATTTTCCCTTCTCCAGATCAATGGTATCTTTGAAAGATGATTGAGATTCATTAGAATCCTATTCACTGGTCCCTTCAGTATTAGCTGCTGTAGTATATCTGAGCCTGGTACTCTGAATGTATAAGAACCATTTAACTGTTCTATTACATCACATTGGATTTGGAAACTTAGGGGCCACCTAGTCTAATCCCCTCATTTTACAATCTGATAACTGTCTTGCTCTAAGGTTCCCCCCAATAGGTACTGATTGTCTGAGCTGGCAGCAATATGTTGTGGATAACATGTTAAACCTGCAGTCAGGAAGCTCTGAGTTCAAATTCAACTCCAGAAATTAGCCTTGTGCCATTTGTCACTTAGCTTCTCTGGGTTTCAGTTCCTCATTTATAAAATGAGGTAACTGGATTAGACAGCCTCTGAAATTCCTTCCAATCCTGCTACAGCTCTGATTCCATGATACTTGTAGAAACTATGCTGCTTCTATAGTGTTTTTCCACCCTGATAAAACAGATTCCTTGAGAGTTAAGGTCTGTCTTACCTTTCTTGGGAGGGTGGGGGGAGGAAGGAATGAGGGGGAGAGACAGGAGACTTAGTCTAGTCTAGTCCAATAATAGCTATTTAATGATGGTTGGATGAAGTGAATCTCTTTTTTAGCTTAATGGAAAATCAACTTGTCTGAGTTCTCAGAAGAGACTACTCATGCTTTGGTCTATTTGTTGACTTTCCTTCTAATGTTGTTTCTTAACTCTTGGGTGTTTTTAAGAAACAATTCTCTAAAGAAAACATGTGATGGCTAGAGATCTCTTCAGAGATCTGAAATATTGGAGATAGATCCCCCAGATTAACCAGGGGGGTATCCTTGGGGATATTTACCTAGGAAGGGATTCTCACAGATCTGAAATCCTTAAAAAAGGAAAACAATGTGAGTTTATCATACTGATGATTTTTTTTTAAAAAGTTTTGTCCTTCTCCCTCTCCTTGCGATCACAGGGGATTTTTTTTGTTTGAAAATAACTTTATATATTTCTTAGAATCTCAAGAATTTTCAGTCACAGAAGTTACCATGGACATGTGACTGCTAGGCTTTTCTGCTGACCACAAGGATGAGAAAGGCTTTTCAAGCCTGGCAGAGCTGTCTTTTTTTCCCCCCAATCTGAATATTTAAGATGGCCAGGTACAAAGCTAATTGTATAAGTGACTTAATAATTTAATGAAATCAATCATTTTCTTAGGAATTGGGACTCTCAAAGGTCCATAGCAACTAAGTAACTGATTAACTGAGCAACTTTGCAGGGTACAGGACCAGGAGGCCCTTGTTGCTTGTTTTCTATGTCACAAAATGGCCACAGGAACATGATTTAAGGCCAAATGGAGCTACTGCTGATCACTGGGTCAATCATTCAGGCTAATAAAGTCAATAGAAAGATTTCTTTCATTTAGGTTCTTGCCATTACAATCTAACACCCTGTGAAAATTACCTACCTTGATAACATTATGAAAGTAAATCTGAGGGATTAAAGGGGTGACAGAGCTGAGGAGAGAGAAGTCTCGGATCAATGTTTTTGTTTGTCAAAAAGACCCAGCAATTGGGAATTTTTTTAGTGTTCTCAGCTAAAAGAAATTTAATAGACCCTGGTATCTTGAGTGATTATTTGTCCAACTGATAGAGTTACACTTAAAATAAAACCTCAAGTATATAAGTCCTGATACACCAAACAGTGCAGAGTATGAGTTTTGCTTTAGAATCACAAGAAATCCAGGTTTCTAACCCTTACATCATTTTATAGAAAAGGATGACTTTATAGATGAGTTCTCTGAGGGCCAGGGAAAAGAAGTGACTTGTCTAAGGTCACATAGTAAGTCGGGAAACCAGAAAGCCTCAAGAGAACCTTCCTTTATTGCTATTGAAACTGATGAAAAAGAAAACAATGCTTCCCTTCACTTTCAGTTCTCTTTGCAACAGTTCGCATTTTATTACTAACCATAGTCTAGGTCTTCAGGGTTTTCTCAGTTCCTCCCTGGGTTTCTGCAATCATTAGTCTAGGAATACTTATTTTTGCCCACATTTCAATTTCTTGGGTTCCGGGCTGACTGGCTGCTAATTTATCTCTGAGTAGTTTTTACAAGTCCCAACCTCGGGACTGTTCTATAATAGCTGTATTGTAAAGCTTCTGGGAGGTTGAATACATCACTATATGGATGTTGCCAGATATGAAGTCAGTCTCCCAAAGTGGCCAGGTCAGGATCCCTTGGGAGATTATTGTGCACCTGATATAGAAACAACTCATTGTGCAAAGGGTTACTTCTGTTTGTTGCTCATTATTCTCCTGCAGGACTAGGAGAACTTGGAGATTCAGCTAATCCAGTCAGAGCTTTCCCTGGCTAGGAAAAATTTAAGAGGATTACTGGGGTGGCTATATTTAACCATTAGGCCTCCCCAAATTCTGGCCAAGTTTCACGCAAATGGTCAATTTGGTGACATTTCTGTGTTGGAGCTGGAATTAAAATAAAAAAAAAAAAACGCCAACCCCAAAGGCTGCAGGAAGATGTTTGAAAATGGCTTAGAATGTTTTCAGGAGGAGAATCGTGGTAGTTGGTTTCACTGAGGTCTAGGGGCTGGTTGCAGGTGGGAATTCTACGGAGCATCTCAAGACTTGCCAGGACCTCCGGGTCCCTCAGCCAAAGGCAGCTGAGTTCCCTAGCCTAGGTGGCTGAATCTGGAATTAGACTTTCCCAGGACCTGTGAATACAAGTCTCGTAAGAGAACACCCACTCAAGTCAACTAATGTGAGCGAGAAATAAGGGGGGAGGGAGCAAAAAGCAAGGCAATCGGGGGAGGGGGGGGGCTTTTCAAGGTTTCCAGGCCAAACCGAGTGCCTGGAGCAGATCTGAAGCTTGGGGGAAATGCTCTGGCTCCGGCTAGCTAGTGAGTGCAACAGGAAAGCTGAGAATGGGACCTGTTTTTAGATCTGCCTGAAGGATGGCTATTTGGTGGGGGGTAAGGAGGAGGGGAGGGGGAGGGGAGGGGGAAGGGAAGTTCCTCTTTGCGGAAGGAGAGTGTTTTCGTTTCGGAACGCCACCGGGACACACAGGCAGGGCCCCCCGCGGGGCCAGGAACAGTCGCGAGCCCAACTTTGAACTCTCAGAGCTCCCCGACTGGAGGGCCGAGAGCCGCTCCTCTGTGAGCCCCCCCCCCCCCCCGCACTCTTCCATCAGGCCTTAGGGGCCGGGGCCGAGCAGCTCCCGGGGCTCCCGGCCTCCGCGGGGCCACGCCACTGCAGCCCTGCAGCCCTCCCTCACACCCTCCGATCTCCCCGGGGCCGGCCCGGTCTGCTCTGCGCCCCCCCCCAGCCCTCCCGGAGCTCCAAGTGCCCGCGCCCCGGAGCCGGGGGGCACGAGCGGCCGAGCGGCGGCCAGGCGGCGGCCCGGGGAGGAAGGCTCCATTTTGTCCTTCGCCAAGGGCCCCTTTCCGGCCCGGGCCTTACCCTCTCGGCCACCAGGGCCTCGACGTCCTTCTTGGGGCCCGGCTTCTGCACGAAGGGCGTGTTGAAGGAGATTTTCACCATGGTGAACCTCTGGCCTCGGGCGGCGGCGGCGGCGGCGGCGGCGGGGGCGGCCCGGCGCGGGGCCCAGCCAGACGGGGCCGCGGCGGGCCGCGGGACGGGGCGGGACCGCGGAGCGGAGACGGAGGGCGAGAGAGGGCGAGAGAGGGCGAGGAGCGCTGCTCGCAGCTCCCGGGCTGGCTCCGCGAGTGGCGCTCTCTCGCCTCCACCCAGATGTAGTTAAGGCCGCCCGCTGCCGGGTGCGAAAGGAGGCGGCCCGGGGCGGGGCCCGGCCGGGGGCGGGGCGGGGGCGGGGCGCGGCGCGGGCCCGCCCCCTCCCGGCGGCCAGGCGGCCAGGCCGGCCGGCGAGCCGGCGGGCCAGGCAGTGCAGCGTCCCGTCGGTGCGGCCGCCGTCGTTCGGGCCGGCCCGGCGGCCGCCGCCTCCCAGCCGCCTCCGCCTTCCGCCCGGCCGCCCGCCCCCTGCACCCCGCAGCTCAGGGCCAAGGGCGAAAGAGAGCGCCTTGTCGCCTTCCGCGCCCGGCCCGGCCTGGCCTGGACTCTTCAGCCCTCAAGTCTTCTGCGCTGGCCCCCAGCGGCTTGCGACGTGAGTTGTGAGCTTCACACACCCACGCACACCCCCCCGCGCGCGCACACCCCCCGACACACACACCCACACCCCACGCGCACCCCGCACACGCGCCCGCATCCGTCCCCGCCGACCCCCCCCCAACTCCACTCTCACTTCCCAAACGTGAGCCAAATGTCCACGGTGGCTGGAAGCCACGCTGAAATCCGAGGGGCGTCTAGCCGCCCCGCGGGGTCCCTCCAGCCCCTCTCGCGCTCCCGCTCTCTTTCTCTCTCTCTCTCTCTCTCTCTTTCTTTTCTTTCTTTCTCTCTTTCTTTCTCTCCCCTCCCTCCCCCTTCCGTACTCCCCACATCCCAAGCCTCAGCCTCTGGGTTCCCTCCCCTAGCCCCCACCCCACCCTCCCCTGTCACTGCTGAGCCCCGGGCTCCCGCGGGGTGGGGGGAGGAGGGCCGGACGGGGTGGCCGGGCTGCGTCTGTGTGTGTGCGTGTGTGTGTGTGTGTGTGTGTGTGCGCGCGCGTGTCTGTATTGGGGTGTGTGTGGGTTGGGGGTGGCCACTGGGCACTTGGAAGACCTGGCAGAGAGGGAGGGAAGGAAGGAAAGGGGGAAAGCAGGGAGGGGAGGGGAAGCGCAAGCCCAGGAGAAGGCGCTAAATTGAAACTTAATTCTTTATAGCCACTCCACTCAGCTGACTTAAGATTAAAATCGACCTGCCTGAAAATGAAAAAGCCGGGGGGGGGGGGGGGGGGGGTCGGGTGGAGGACCCAAAACAGACCTCCGGAAAAGCCTGAAGCACCAATCGTTTGCTTAGACGCTTGTTCAAAAGAAGGACAACCTTCATTTTTCTTTCTTCTTTCTTTGAAATGAGCAGGACCAACCCCCCCCCCCAACCCCCTAAAACAGCCCCTGCTTTCTATGGCCCCTCTATCTCTAAGGCACACGTACAGCGTGGACTTACGTGAGGTTCGCCCAGTTTAGGATGTGCTAGTGTGCGGAGATATAAATAGCCTTCCCACCTAAGACAAGGGAGGGCTCTGTTTAAAACCGAAAAGCCAAGCCTGTGCCCCAAACCCCGGGCCAAGTGCAAGCCAAAGAAAGTGGAATATGCTAAGAATCTAAACCCCCACCAGCTCCAAGTGCAAAAGAGTACCTGATTCAGCTCTCACAGGGGCCCAGCCCAGGAGAGTGTGTGCTCCCACCTTCTCTCCGGGAGCTGGGGACCCGGCTCATCTAGCATGGGCCAGACCCCAGGAACCCTGAGCAGACAAAGGGAGCCCTAGCATCCCAGGCAGCCCGTTGCCTAGGACTTTGGAGATTCAGAACAGCTGGCCAATCCAGCTGTGACCCTGGCCCAACCAAGGGGGATCGCAAGAACCTGTCGATGACAGGGATCCAGTTACTTTTAAGTTACTTTTTAGAACTTGGAAGCCACTGGACAGGTATTCTCCCTTGCAAGGGGTCTCTACCCTGTCAGTAGTCCTGCAGCAGGCTGCTCAGATTGCAGTGCATGGGTTTACAGCGACATGTGAAAAGCCTCTGACTTAAGGACTAAAAAAGCACCCTGGCCCACCTGTGAAATCCTCCAGGCTACGATAATCATAGACCTTATTACTCCAGAGCTTTGCAACGTCCTTAGTCAGCACATTACATAGAGCAGCACCCTGGCTATTTCTGGGTACTATTTGCAGTGGGGTTTGATCTTTATAGAAACCATCTTAGCTATTTCCCTACATGCTTGAAATCAGATCTATAAGCTCCTGACCAGTCAGTCAAAGCAGCAGTTAACTTGGGATAACAGCGCCTTGTCTCGGAAACTCCAGTTAAGCCTTCTCTCAGGAAGCTATATAAGAAAATGAGCGAAGGAGCAAACACTTTTTTTTTTCTTAACTTAGCAGTGATCGAGCTGGGTATGGAACCAAAGGAAGCCCAGCCTGGGTTCAAATCCTGGGCTCCATAATTACTGGTTGTGTGCCGGCAGGGTAAGTAATTCAACCTAACCGAACCCCACTTTTCTCATCTGGAAAATGGAGAGTGTAACCATTTCTATTACCTACCTCATACATGTGTGAGGAAAGTGCTTTGTAAACTGGAGAGCTATGAAATTAGCTCTAGAGAAATGTGAATTTTTGTTGTTATTAGATGTAAAGATCCATCTCATCCTTAGGGTGGAGTAATGATGTGGTCACGCATATATGGGTTCTATGTTTCCAGGCAGTGGCTTCCTACCCTCCACTCTTTGGTTCACAGAATGTGGGAATTTTCATGAGATAAAATTGTTCTTGTTTTTTTCTTTGTTCAGACAGATCTAGGGTAACTTTGCTTCAAACTATAACTTTCCTAGAGTTTCGAGTTCCTCCAAGGCTGGCCTGAATGATTATGTGCAATGTTTTTTTAAACATCATCTCGGACTTCTCTTATCTCAGACTTTTTTTATGCTTATCCCAGCCTTGAACAGTATACAGGAGAAGCTCAAGTACAGCCAGGGAACCTCCTGAGAATACTTTCATATGCCTGTTTGGTGCTAGCCATAGCCTCCAAATGCAGCTCAGAATAATATTCAGGTTTTGGTTTTTTTAAAGTGACTTTTAGAGTAACCCTCTGGGGAAAGTGATGGTAAGGTGCTTGTATTTTTATGCAACTATTGCTGTATTGGATATTCTATTCGTGTGTTCGGCTTTTCTTATGTATCAAACTGTTCATTTCCCACTTTGATCAAGAAAGTATCATGCCAGACTAACCTCATTTCCTTTTTTTGACAGGGTTATTAGACTGCTGCATGAGGGGAATGCTGTAAATTTAATCTAACTAGTTTTTAGCTATGTTTTTGACAAAGACTAGTATTATCGAGGTATTCAAAATGGAGAGACGTGGGCTAGATAATGCTACAGCTAGGCATATCCACTGGTTAAACCACACCCGAGTAATTATTTATGGACCTACATCCACTTGTAGCACCAGGGTTCCCCCTTTTTTTTCTGTCACGAATTCATTTGGTAGCCTGGTAAATCTTGTTGGTCCCTTTTCAAAATGGCATTTTAAATTCATGAAGTGAAATATATGGATAACAAAAGAAACCAATTGTCTTGCAATACAACTCCCAAAGCGTTTTAAAAAAAAAAAAATCTGTTCACAACTGATGGGGAAAAGCCTTTATTGTGGCATGGCCTTGCAGAAGAGGACCCCCAAGGACACCACTTTAACTTTGTCATCAGATCACCATAGATGGCATGTGCTTATCAAACTTACAGATGATACATAGCTGGGAGGGAGGGATCAGGGAGGGGTGTGATGGAAGAGTTAAGATCCAAAAATATCCCGACACACTAGAATGTTAGGCAGAATTGAATGAGATGAAACTTAACAGATCTCTACAAGGCAGTTTAAAAAAGCAACTTCACAGGTAAAATATGGGATTGGGGGGAAGGGTCCAGGAAGGGGGGTATCTGGCATGGAGGTGATGACCTGAAGAGTGATCTGAGAATTTTCAGATAATTTAAGTGCAGTATCAAAATTGAGTTGGCAGTGTGATATAGAAGCCAAAGAAACAGCAAGTTAGCTTTGGCAGCTTTAAGACCAGGATGATATCTAAGAAGAGAGAAGTGAGAGTTCTACTACTGTATTCTGTCCTGGTCAGACCATGTCTAGAGTATTATTGCCACATTCTCAGGAGAGCATTCAGAGGAGGGCAACCAAGATAGTAAAGGTCTTTGATTTCTTACTATAAGAAGGGAATTGGATGAAGAAATGAGGCACGGGGTGGGGATGTTAGCCTGGAAAAACTTAGACTTCGAGGGGATGTGCTTAAAAGTTATTGAAGGGTGCTCATATGGAAGAGGGAACAGATTTTTTTTTTCTGCTTAGCAAAACTAGGAGGGAAGCCTAGGAGCATTTCCATTGTAAAGAGGAAAGTTTAGGCTTATGAAGGAAGACCTTCCCAACAATCAGTATTCAGAAGCAGAATGTCATCAGAAAGTAGCAGCGTTTTCTCCCTTGGAGTTTTTGAAGAAGGCTGGATGACTTGGCAGGGCTTTGTAGAGGGAGTTTTTATTCAAGTAGACCTTGGGCTAGATGTCTCTGAGGTCCTTTCTAACTCAGATTCTGTGATGTTGAAGAAGACAAAATTTCCAAGTTGTCACAGGGTTTTCTTTGAAAGATTTCTGTCCTGTACTTTATTTCAATAATTCAACATTTATTTAAATGCCTGCCCTGTCCAAGAACATTGTGGTAAGTGCTAGGAGATCAAGTTTTCCCTTTCCTTTTCATGTCATTTGAGTTTCTGTAAATTGCCTAATATATAATGAAAAAAAGGGTTGGAGTCAAAGGATTTGCCTTGAAATCTCACTTCTCCTTTCTACCTATGTGACCTTAGGCAAATATCTTTCCCTCTCTGGCCCTCAGTTTTTCTTGCTCTATAAAATGAGGGGATTGGACCAGTTAGAGATGTAGAAGGTCCCTTCCAGCTCTAAAGTCTAGTGACCCTGTTAGATCCCA
This sequence comes from Macrotis lagotis, assembly GCF_037893015.1. Classification (NCBI taxonomy): domain Eukaryota; kingdom Metazoa; phylum Chordata; class Mammalia; order Peramelemorphia; family Peramelidae; genus Macrotis; species Macrotis lagotis. The sequence goes on from NC_133666.1 coordinate 49,961,846, forward strand.
AAGTCTCTGACCCCCCAAAGCCCCACAGGCATGTGGGACAACTGGAACAGATCCTAATATGGATACCAGAAGTGCAGACAGCAGATGAGGGCTCAAATATGGATTGCCTTTGGGCTGATGGTATTACTCCACCCATGCTGTGATCAGAGAGAAGTTTGAAGGTCATGATTTGAGAGTACTAGTTGGAGATCTCATAGTGACAACTCCCAAGTTGATAGGAAGTAACATTTTGGACCCAGGGAGCAGTTGTTCTCATTCTCAGCTTGCCTCAAAGCTTTTCTGGTTCAGCTGGTGGTGAACTATGTTTTCGTGAATGTCTAATTAATTCTTCATTGCCGTTGGTTCTTTGATGATGGTGGAAAGAGCTGCCTAGCAAGTAAGTGAACCAGGGCTTCTTGAGCATTGGCCTTTTTCAGTATGATCACTGAGACTTACAAATGACTTAATAATGCCCATGCAGAAAAAAATGGGAGGTATGGACTGCACCCATGCATTCCAGAAAAGGAAGGGGCCTTTCCACTGTGGATGGGCGTTGGTTTGGTTGTTGACAAAGGGGAAATGCTTCTTTCTGCAATTTTAGCACGAGGGCTCATTTAGATTTTAGTTTGGTTTTTTTTTTTTATCATCCCAGTTGGGTTTAAAATAATTGTCATTATTTTGATGATATTTTATTGCATATGCTGTACATTTCAGCATGCTTATCCATGGCTATGGATAATAGCCATTAACTATTAACGTGTAATAGTGCACTAAGACTTTTGGGCTATCTTGGAACTAGAGCAATAAATAATCCAGAATTTGAATTTGCCTTATTGAGGGAAGCTCTTGGTATGGAAACTCACTCCATTGCTGCAGATCAGCAACCCCTAAATTCAGTGATTTCCTAATGCTTTTGAGCCAGAAGCAAGAGCTAAACCAGTTTTCCTGACTCCAAAGCTATATAATTCTGTGCATTATATTGTGCTGTGTCGCTGCTCACAATATTTTAAAATCTCAAATAACCAAGCCAGTGAATCCCAAGGACTGTTCCAAATTATGATGCAGATAGGAATTAATTCCCTCTTCATTGGAATGTCAGCCCCTTCACCTCCCAGATTTCTAAATACCTTCTACCAACTGGACTCTGAAATGCTGATTTCATGGAACATTGTTGGTGTGAACAGGTGGAAGCCAGAGGGGCTTCTGGCCCATCCTCATTTTGAAAAAGCTGATTATTAAGCCTGCCTCCCTTTAATCCTACTCATTGGTATGAGTTTCGGGGTCCAACAACAATGGTAATTTAAGTAACTTGGGAACATCATTACTGGTGTGGTATCGTGGAAAGAGTATTGATGATAGGGGCAGAGGATCTGGCTTCAAATTTTGCTTTTGGTGACCAGATCTGAGGTCCTCTCCAGCTTTCTCGATTAGTTATGGGTGATCCTGGACCTCCATTTGAAAATGTGTGAGATGCGTAGATTAGATCTGCTGCTGCTTCATAAGAGAAGCAGCTTGGTATTGTATAAAGAAAGCTGGGCTTGGAGCAATGAATCTTGCTTCAGACCCTTAATAGCTGTGTGACCCTTGGTAAAATCACTTTTCCTTCTCTGAGTCTCATTTTCCTCATCTGTAAAATGGGGATAATCACTCATACTTGCACATTTACCAACCGGGCTTGCTGGAGGGGAAGGTTTTATTAAGCATTTAAAGCACTATGGAAATGTGAATGAATTGTTATTAATTTAGATAAAGGAATTATTATTAAAAACAATAGGAAAGTGCATGATTAAGAAAATAATCATCTGCTTTTATTCAAAAGCACCCCAGGAAGTTTGGTCTCCCTGGAGAAAATTATATGCTACGAAACTAACTACAGGAAACTTGGAAGAGGCTAGGAGGAGATGGTGACAGCTGATGAGTTAGGTAGCCCCTATTCGATATTGTAATGACTCTGGTCAGACTGGAGACACAGGATGAGTCTACCACCCACACAGCAGTTTCTTTCTGGCAGCTCTGCAAATTAAAAAACAAAGCCAAAAACTTTTCAATTCCCCAATCTGCAGTCCAAATGCAGCTAAACCTCATGGACTCAGAGCTTCTCAAAGAAGCAAGAATTGCCTCTGGAGGAAAAATTACACACTCCTCTTTTGTTCTGCATTGAAAGCTCTTCACAATATGTCTCCTTACCCATCATTCCAGATTGATTTCATATTATTCCTCTCCAGCGTATTATTCTCTATTCTGGCAAAACGGGAATTTTTGTCAGCTCCCTCCCTTCGTCTTTTGGGATTCTAACCTCCATTTGAGGATCAGTTCCTGTACCCCTCTTAGTGGGAAGCTTTCTAGAACCCAAGTACCAGCTTGTAGTGAGTGTCCCTGGATTTATATGGACTTTAGAGAGACTAGGATTTTACTTCTCTATGTATGTTCTGCTTTTTTTCTGCAGTAAGAGATATGCTTATTGAGAGCATTTTTAATTTTTTTACTCCTCTTTTTGTCACACTAGCTCCTTTACACAATATTTGTCAATAACCACATCACAGACTCTTAATAATGCTTGTAGAATTGAATTTCAAGGGGTCATAGGAGTCATCTACAACATCATTTACCTTTAACTCAGAGTAAATATACATGTAATGCATATAACTCAGAATTGTATATCCATATGTATATATATATATATTTATAAATACATACATATATATGCATATATATATATATATATAATTGTATGTGCAGATAATCCAAAGAAGAAAATTTTTCCTCTGAAATTGCCAAAAAACTTGTACTTGGTTTGTTTTCACTTTAGCGGCCTCGTGATCCCCTTGTTCTTTTATGTTGCATTATCCTCTTTACAAAAAGCTACACCCCAACACCCTTTAGGGCACATCTCTTCAACTTTGTGTCTTGTTAGAGATGGCAGAAGGAGGATCGGGTTTTTCCTGGGACAGTCATACTGTACTTTAAACTAGTACAGTAATTGACATGGACTCCCTCCCCCTTAGTTCTTAATATTTTTATTTCATTTTCAATTCTGCCTAAAGGGATGGTAGCTGTGTTCCAGGACAAATAGGAAGGACAAAGACATGGAGAGGGTACAGTCAGTAGGTCCCCACCCTGCCCTTTGGGAAGTTAGGCTGCTGCTATGACTAGCAGCTGGAAAATGTCTCAAGGAGGCAGCTTAGGAGAGAGAGAAGGTAATGGGTGGAGCTTGCTGGTGCTAAAAATAAACTGAAGTTCATATAAATATAATTAGCCTGTAACTATGCAAAAAAAAAAATGACTGTCCTTCATCCTTCCCCTCCCTTACCAACAACTTCTGCCATTCCATTTAATTTAATGCACATTCAGGTCAAGGTTCCCAAAGATCTCCCACTTTCTAAATCCATGAACTTAGGTCTTCCTGGATCGTCTCTGCTCTTGAGTCTGTCTGCCCAATTCTTCCTAGTCTCCTCTGCTTATTGTTCTCCATGTCTGCCTCCATACCAGAGCTATCCCCCATGGTTTTGTCCTCTTGAAACCTCTTTGCTTCTTTCTCTCAGTGATCTCATCAGTTTCCATGGATTCAATTATAATCTCTTCACATGACCCTCAAATCGATAGAACCAGCCCAAATCTCTCTCTGCAGTGCCAAGCCTGTATTACCACCTGCTTGCTACACATATCTTCTTGGACTTCATGTACGCATTTCAAATTTAACATGTTAATTGCCCCCCCCTCTTTTTTTTAATTTACCGTTTTCGATTTTCATTTATTTCTCTCTTAATTGAGATCTGTTGACTGTACTTCATGGTGATTTCACACAGGCCCCCTCCATACTGAACCCTCTCTTATGATAAAGAAAAACAATTAAGCAACAATCCCCCCCCCCCATCAGAAGTGTCCACATCCGAAGATACAGATTGTCCCAGTAATCTTTGCTGTGAGGGAGTAGTTTATTTCATTGTGCTTTCTGGGATCTGAATTTTTAAAAAATTGACATTCATTTTGTTTCAATTCTCAAGTTTTCCTTCCCCCCTCTTCTCCCTCCCGCCATAACAAAACACCAAAAAGCCCAAAAGGCTTTGTAACAAATATGCATAGTCGAGCAAAACAGATTCTCATATTAGCCATGTCCAAAAAATTGTATTTATCATCCTGCATCTGGAATCTATCACCTCTCTGTCAGAAGTGAGATGGGATCAGGGTTTGAATCCCACCCAGAACCTTATGAGCTACATAACCCAGAACAATCCCTTAATCTCTCTCAGCTCCAGTTTCCTCATCTGTAAAATGGGGAGACCGATGCCTGCCGTGCCTCCCTACCTCACAGGAGCCACACAAGAGGATTAAATTAAATGCAAATACTTTCATGTAAAGCTGACCTGAAAACATTAAAGAAAGGCCAACTGTTATTGTAAAGCAAAGCCTTCCCTGGCCACAGTCAGTGATGACTTTCGAAACTTTGAGATTTGGTGATCTCCCGAGGTCTTTTCCAGCTCTAGATGATATTATTCTGGGACTTAGCCTGATTTCAGGCTTTGGGTCTTGTAACTTTTCCACGAAGGTTGCATCATTTCAATTTTGAGGAATTCTTCTACAAATGGGAAAATACAATCAAGTTATTCAATCCATACATGTGCAGTGAGAACAGAGCTCATTCAGCACCTGTTTGCTTGCAAACTTGCAAGAATGGGAAAAATCTATCTGTGATTGACCCCAGGTTTTTACATTTACAGTTAAACAAATTTCTAAAGTGGTAAGAAGACATTTAGCCTGAAGCTTTAACCTTTTGAGTGAAATTCAGCATTCAATTTTCACACCAATTTTAAAATCTCAGCATTTTCCTCATTTCTTGTTTTGTGTTTGTGATTATGTATGGCACCCTTGAAAGTCTTGGGTTGTATTTTCTTTTTGTTTTTGCTAAAGGATGAAGTTCGACTTTAATAATCATAACTAGAATTCTAATATCAAAATGCTCCCCTTGGGTTTAGGTGTGGAACCTGTGGTGTACATTGGCAGTCTTTTCTGTCTCAAAATCTCAGTGCATTTTTGTATAATGGAAAGAACACTGGACTAGGGAGTCAGGAGCCCCAAATTCTAGTTCTGGCTGGTACCACTTACCAGCTGTGTGAATTTGGCAATTAAAATCCCCTCTCAGAGACTGTTTCTTCAGCTGTTAAAAAAAAAAAAAAAAGAAGGCCATCGCAATCTCTACTCAGTTTGACACAGAGGAGGTTACTGGAGAGTATTTTGCCTTAATAGTATTTTTTTTTTCAATTTCACATAAAGGGTTTTCAACATTCATTTTTGTAAAATTTTGTGTTCCAGACTTTGCTTTCTCTTTCCCTTTGTTCCCTCCTCTCCCCAAGACATTAAGCAATCTGATTGGAGACTAGTTTGTAAACAAATAAATATTCTAATAGTGTAAATAAAGTAAGGTAGCATGTATAGCCCTAGTGGGACTTGTTCTCCATATATGTGGATAAAAAATGAGGCTTATACTGGTAGCTCACGGAAGGCACCTGGTGGTGCTGGCCTTGAAGACGGGAAGCTCAGACAAATCCTGTCTCTGAAAGATATTGGCTGTGTGATCCTGGACACATCATTTTATTTCCCTGGACTCTAAGCAGGTCTCTGAAGACTAAATTGCAAAGCTGGTGCCCAGCTTCATGGGTAAAGGGATTTCCTCACTTAGGAGTTCTCTATACTATCACTTCTATCATTTTCCTTAGCTACACAAAGTTACTAGAATAAAGCAAAATCTCCCTTGTTTCTGAAAGCAGTTAGCTAGGCAAACAGATTTTGTGGCAAAAATCAAGGCTTCATGAGAGTAGGATAGTAGAGGCAGGGTTGATAGAGTGTTGGGATTAGATTCAGGAAGACAGACACTGCCTAGCTGTGTGACCCTGGCCAAGTCATGTAGCTGCTGTGGGCCTCAGTTTCCTCATCTATAAAATGGAGATAATAATTCCTGTAGTACTGCCTCACTCCTAGGTTCTACAATCATTCAGTTAATTAGCAAGCATTTATTAAGTGCCTGCTCTGGGCCAGATCCTGGGCCAGGAGCTTCGCAGTTCTTAAAGTGATATATAAACGTCAGCTGTTAATATCATCCAACCTGTCATCTGAGCACGTCCACATTTAATATCTAGTGCAAGACAATGCTTTGAGTTGCATTGGTAGTGAAAGGGATCTTTGTGTAGTTTTGTCACCATAAATCAAGGAACTCACAGCTGGAGCAGGATAGTTGAGCCAAGATTATATCAGGGAGAACAGGTTTCTTAAGGATTTCTCATGTAAGCAGATCCTTTCCATATTCCTGTCTGGAATAGGAAGGTCATAGCCTTGACACTGGCCAAGGAAGGGATTGGCACTGTGGAATCAATAGAATTGTAACTAATCAGGAATTCCTTCTGTAAACCTTCCCTGAGACCCATAGTTGTCAAGGAACTCCCCCTCGGACCTCATGCTAACTCGATTTTGTAACTCAACTTTTTAAATATCATCTATTCTATTTAGTTGTTCTATCTTATATATTATATTAAATATCTGTCATGATATAATGTAGTGAATATCATCTCTTATATTTGGTTGTTCTATTATATCTTATAATATAGCATTATATAGCATTTATTTATTTGGTGGTTCTATTATATCTTATGATATATATTATATTAAATATATGTTATATTTGGTTGTTTTGTTATATCTTATAATATATATTAAATAAAATAGCTTATTTTTGGTTCTTTCATTACATTATAATATATAGTATAGTAAATATTATCTGTAAGAGTTTGTTGTTCTATTATATCTTTTTTTAAAGATTTTATTTATTTTGAGTTTTACAATTTTTCCCTTAATCTTACTTCCCTCCCCCCACCACCCCCCACAGAAGGCAATTTGCCAATCTTTCCATTGTTTCCATGGTATACACTGATCCAGATTGAGTGTGATGAGAGAGGAATCATATCCTTTAGGAAGAAACATTAAGTATAATAGATAGCAAGATCTGACAATAAGATATCAGGTTTTTCCCCCCCAAATTAAAGGTAATCGTCCTTGGTCTTTGTTCAAACTCCACAGTTCTTTCTCTGGATACAGATGGTATTCTCCATCGCAGACAGCCCCAAATTGTCCCTGGTTGTTGCACTGATGGAATGAGTGAGTCCTTCAAGGTTGAACAAAACTCCCATGTTGCTGTTAGGGTGTACAGTGTTTTTCTGGTTCTGCTCATCTCACTCAGCATCAGTTCATGCAAATCCCTCCAGGCTTCCCTGAATTCCCATCCCTCCTGGTTTCTATGTTCTATTATATCTTTTATAATATTAAATATCTATTATATTTATTTGCTATCCCAAGATAGAATAGAATAACCAACTCTAAGATATATATATATATATATATTATATTAAATATCATCTATTCTATTTGTTCCTCTCTTGGACTTTAAGGTTCCTGAGAACAGGGATCATATCTTATCTGAAATTTCTCTATCTCTCAGGACATAACACACTGCTCTGCATAGTGTAGTCACTTCATAAATGTTGACTGTGTTTGTATTTACAAGTTGGATGGGGCATTGACTTACTTAGGACTTTGGACACATCACTCCCCCTCACAGAGCTGGAAGTTGAGAGGGTTGGACTGCATGGTGTTGAGAGACATTCTGTGATGTTATCATCTCTCCTGAAGGGGAGCTACCCCTGGAGACAGCCCATTCTACTGGGTAGGTTTCAGGGAGTTTTTCCTTGCAGCTAATCTAAATCTACCCCTCTGCCGGTCCCCCCCCCCCCATTGCTCCCACTTCTGACCTCAGAGGCCAAACAGAACAAGTGTAATCCTTTTTCCACATGCTGCTCCTTGATATACTGTTATGACTTTTTAAGTCTCCTCCAGCATCCACATTTCCCATTCCTTCATCCCTCTCCTTATATGACATGACCCCCAGACTCCTTGCCTTTTGGTTAACCCTCTTCTGAATGCTCTCTGGTTTTTCGATGTCTTTCCTAAAATGGAAAGTTCAAAACTGAATATCATACTTCCTATGCAATCTGATAAAGATAGAAAACAGCAAAATAATCACTACTTCCTTCTGGATACTCCTACCCTCGTATTGTAGCCCATAACCATTAGCTTTTGAGTCATGTTGAATTTATAGCCCCTAATGCCCTCCTACTGTTTTCACATGTGGTGATGTCTAGCCACACCATCTTTATCCTATACTTCTGGAGTTGATTCTTTGAAGCCAAGGGTAGGATTTTACACTTACACCTCTTAAATTTCTTCTTAATCGATTTGACCCATCATGCTCGCCTGTTGAGATTTATTTGTATCCTGACTTTTTCACCAGTGTGTTAACAACACCTCCCAGCTTTTCATCATCTGAAAATTTGATAAGCATTCCATCTGTGCCTTCATCCAAATAAGTTATAAAATGCTAAATAGTACAGGACCAAAAACAGTTCCTAGAGCGCACCCACCAGAACAACCCTTCCAAGTCAGCCTCTTGATGACTACACATCAGATCCACATACTGAGAACTTTGGTGCTTAATACTGGAGTATAGCAAGCATACAAATAATGAAAAAGATAAGTTTCAATTACTATGATGCTTTTCCCTTCCAAACCAGGACAGTCCTCACATTTGGATATCACAGTCGCTGAAAGAGAGGAGAGGATAGCAGGTGCCAAGGAAAAAAATGACAGCTTTAACTACCAAACTGATTTGAGATCACTACGAAAAATAGATGATCGAGAAAATAATCAATGCCAACCCATATACTTGCAATTTCCCATTTATACTAAATCTATAGATGAAATCTACACATGTAATCACAGGCAACCTTATAGTGAAGTTTGAAAAGAAAACAGGCAGACATTTGCAAATCATATTCTACAGTGAACCACATCTTAACAGTCACACAATTGAAAGGTTCAACGAATAAAAGTTTTCACTGCGATTTTTTCTTTGTTTACTATTACAAAATTGATTCAGTTGCATAGAATGCTTTCTTTAAGGCCATCCTCCAAGAAGACACACACACACACACACACACACACACACACACACACACACAGTTAAAATAATATGAGATTTCTTGAAAGATTCGGGATCAAAGTTAACTTTGTTCTCCAACTCTGATATTTCTTGCACAAAGTACAAAAAGAAGTGTTCATTTATTTCAAGTCTCAGTATGTTATAGACCTTCCTAAATGAAATTCATAATCACGTAATAATTTATAGTATAGGAATATAATAGACTATTATTGTGCCATAAGAAACAGCAAATATAAAGAATTCAGAGAAACTTGGATGACCTATATTAACTGAACTGAGTAAACAATTTAGACAATTCCTTCAATAATATAAAGTAAAACAACAGCGAAAGATGTCAGAACTGTGATCGGGGCAGGGAACGGTTTCAACTTCAGAGGTCTTGAAGTGAAACATTTCCATCCGCATTTTGCCAGAGAGGTGGTGACCTATAAGAGTGGAATGAAACATAGTGAATTTATTTAGCGAAACTGTATTTCTTCGTTACAAAGAAAAATTCTGTAGGGTAGAGGGGAAGGTTACTGAAAAGTGATGGGACTGTTTAAAAAAGCATCAATAAATATTTTAAAAACTGTTTTTAAAGGCTCAGCCCACCTCTCCCCACTGGAAAATCAATTGGTTGAAGAATACCTGCCATCCATACTTTGATATACAGTTGGATAGACAAGTGAAGAGCAAGTAAATCAGTATGTATATTTATACAATAAAAGTCACCAGATACATCACATATGTGTTACATGTAACATATATGTCATGTGTATATCTATGGCATGTGCTGTGTATGCCATATGCCTTAAATAGACAGTGCTAATGGACAATGCACTGGGCCCAGAATTAGGTAGGAGGAAGAGAGTGGGCTGGATTCCATTTGGGAAATTTCACAACACTTTCAGTGACTCAAAACTTCTTTCTGAAACAAAGGCTCATTTTTTTTTAAACCAGAATCTTTTTCTTTTTTGATGATGTTATATGGCAGCAAATAATGGAATAACATGTCCTCTGAAGAATTTAAGTTGCAGGCCATCCAAAGGGTAAGAGAAATGCACCACCAAAGAGTTCTGTACCAAAAACTGTATAAAAGATGTCGGCACAGAGGTGTGTGAATGGAAAAGGAGGTGGGCTTGGAATATAGAAATAACATGAGATAACAAACACATTTAGGAGAAAGCTATGTTTTCCCTTGGTGCCCTTTTTGGTACAGTGGAGAGGATACTGGTGTTTGGGGCAGAAAACCTGGGTTCGATTCCATCATTGTTGCTTATGACCTGTGTGATCTTGAGCAGTTCATCAAAACTTTCTGGGCCTCAGTTTCTCCCTCTGTGGAATGAGAAGGTTGGATTGGATGGCCAGTTGTAAAATAAAAACCAAACACAAATCAAGCAAACAGCTTGCCCTGCATGCTAGAAACTAGTTCCTGAGAAACCAAAGATAATTGCAGGTTATCCTATTGGTGACTATTATTGGTAACTTTCAGACCTGTAGGCTTTGTCCCATGAAGCTGCCTTAGTTTTCTTTTAGTTGGTTACCTTTTCTCTGTCATAGACTACTTGGGCATTCTGGTGAAACCTATGGACAGACCCCTTCTCAAATTTGTGTCTTAAAATTGTTGAAGGAAATGCTAATGTTTACTTAGAGGTTAGTGAAAATAAAGCTATAACTTGTTTTCCCATTCAAGTTCACTGAGAGACCCCCTGAAATTTATCCATGGTTCCCCTGGGGGTCCTCACTGCTCTACATTTATATTTGTGATTAAGTTTTTGACTTTTTAATTAATATTTTGACTTTTTTCTTTTTTTCTTTTTGGAAGCAATCAAGGCTAAAGTGACTTGCTCTGAGTCACAAAGCCAGTAAGTGTCTGGAGCTGAATTTGGACTCAGATTCTCCTGACTAATACTTTATGCACTGTGCCACTTTGCTGCCCCTTAATATTCATATTTTGTAAGAAAAGGATGTGCAAATAGGTGATTTGGGGATGATCTCTGACATCTGTTAAGTATGATTTTATTGTCTTGAGGCCAGTTTGTCATTCCCCCTCAAATGGAAATTTCTCCAGTTTTATGTTTATCAGGACTTGATGTATTGAGTGATCTGTCTGATGCTGGTATATAGGTGAGGTCAAAGTATGAATGCCCTTGCCCAAAGGCTTTGTAAAAAGACATCTAGGTGAAGAGCAAGGGAAAACCAGACTACTATTGAGCATGTTGTAGTTAATACTGACAAGTTACATCTTTCTAGATCTTAATGTGTCTTACCTATAGGTTAGAACTTAGGCATTTCCCAGGGATTTTACATCACCTTCCTTTTTGGTTGGATCACTAAGAAGACTCCAACTACTCCCTCCAATGGGTATTACAAAATGCTTTAAAAGTTCTCAAATAAAAATTAATTTTCATTCTCTCTAAAAAAAAAGATTTCCTTCCTTCTAGTCTCTACCTCTTCCAATTCATTGTACGTAATCTTCCAGGTTTCTCTCCCTAAAAAAAAAAAGTTTTCCTTATGTCACTTATTTGCTCCAAAACTTTTAAGTAGCTGCCTATTGCCTACAGAATAAAGTTCAAAATGTGGGGACTGGCATTTTGAGGTCCTTCCCAATCTAGCACCAAGAATGACTTCCTCAGGTTTTACCCATGTGGAATAACCTGCCCTTCTCTCCCTCCTTTCCCCATCTCTCTAAACTCTACCAGCTTTCAAAGCCCATCTCAAGTCTAAACTTATCCCAGGATGTGTTTTTTGACTTCATAATCTGGTAGGAAGAGATTCTCTGAAATCCTATGGTAGTTACCATCTTATGAATACAAATGACTATCGGAAATTTCTAAACCCTAGCAAGTCAGAGGCACTTGCAGGTCCTCAGACACCCCGAACAGAGACATTCCACATGTCTGGCATCTTCTGTGTGTGCCATAATCCCTGAGGAAGAAGCTTTAGAGCTGACCCTGAAGGTGAAATCAGTCTGGTTTGGAGGACCTGGTCACCAGACATTTATCAAATGTCAGCACTTGGTCAGAAGGCTGAGTGCCCATCACTGATGTGCACTAACCCTACTGTTGGAGGGTAGGGACCCCAATCAACTGGTTCTTTCTGCGTCTTATGACTAGAAAACTACTGCTTCCCACTCTCCTTATCCTTATAGAGTCAGAGTAGACTGAGGCAAAAATCCTTTTCCCATCTTGTCCAATCATGCAGTCAAATCTGACTTCATGACCCATGAACAAACTCTCCATAAGATTTTCTTGGCGAAGATACAGTAGAGGCTTGCCATTTCCTTCTCCAGCTCATTTTATGGCTGAGAAAATGGAGACCAACAGGATAAAGTAATTTATTCAAAGTCACACAGCTAGTAAGTGTCTGAGATCAAATTTGAACTTTGGTTTTTCTGACTCCAGACCCCAATGTTCTATCTACTGTTTCACAGAACATAATTGCCATACTTTGCTGCTCCCTTTTCTTTCCATGGTCCTTATCCTTCTCTTAGATGACACAGTAGCTAGAGTGCTGAGTCTGGAAACAGGAAGTCTCATCTTCCTGAGTTCAAATTCATTCTCAGACACCTACTAACTGTGTGACCCTGAGCAAGTCACTTCACCCCAAGTGTCTCAGTTTCCTCATTTGTAAAATGAACTGAAGTATCTTTTCTTTTTAATTTTTGCAAGGCATTGGGGTTACATGCCTTTTCTGACACCAGGGCCTGTGCTCTATCCACTGCACCACCTAGCTGCCTAACTAGAGTGTTTTCTGCCAAGCAGACCCCAAATGACATCTGGAAGATTCAGACAAATGCCTGAACAATAGCAATACTTCTCTGGCATCCCCATTTAATTGTTAACATTTGATCCTCTTAGCTCCCCTTCATCTCATTGTTTTTTTCCCTAGCACTGGCAGGTAAGCTCTCTATAAGAGCCACACTCCTGGTGACTTGCCATGTACTTCTCTCCTATGTGCTAACCATATGGGTCCCACAGGGCTCTATTCTAGAACCTTTTATTTTTTCCCCTGGTGCTTGTTGTTTGTCCTTCATTCACCAAGAGGACCTTGACACAAGTCAATTGGATTTAAGAGAGGCAGGGCTGTGCAAAGTCACCAACCTCCCTCTCTCCTCCGGAGCCATCTTCTGTTCTATTTCACCTGGTGATTTCATCAGCAACTTAGATTTAATTATCATCTCCATGGCAATGGTTCTCAAATCTACTTATCCAGCTCCAACCAATCTGCTGACTTCCACTTTTGCATCTCTAACTGCCCATTAGGCAGCTCAAAATGGCTGTCTGGTAGACTTCCTAAATTCAACATATCCAAAATTGGATTTATTATTTTTCCACCTCAAACCCTTCCCTACTTCCAAACTTCCCTGTTCTTGTTGAGGGCACCTTCATCCTTCCAGTCCCTCAGGCTCACAACCTAGCAGTCATCCTGGACTCCTCATATAATATCTTCTTCCACCACCCTCCCCCATATCCAAAGTGTTGCCAAAGCCTGGAAATTTATGATATCTCTCATATATGCCCCCCTTCTCTCCTCTAACACTGTCATTGTCCTGGTGCAGGCTCTCAACTCGCAACTCATCATACCTGGACTATGGTGTATTAGACAGTTTTCTTGCCACAAGTCTCTCTCATTTCTACTACATACTCCTTAGATGACAAGATAGTATTCATAAAGTGCAGATCTGATCATGTCAAACCCCCCCATAACTCCTATGGTATCCTTGTCACTTAGGATCCAATAGATCTTCTCTATGATGTCCCAAGCCTTTCATAATTTAAGCCTACTTCTACCTCCTACCTTTTTAGTCCTTATACCTTCCCCACCTCCCCCTCAAAGTGATTCTATAATCAAGTGGCACTGACCTCTGTATTCTTTGAGCAAAACCCTGTCTCTAAGCTTTGGGCATTTTCTCTGTTCCCCACACCTGGAATGCTCTCCTTATCTCCATCTACTGGATTCCCTTGTTATTGTTCATGTCTGACTCTTCATGACCCAGTGGGGTATACTGTTCATGGGGTTTTCTTGGTAAAGCTACTAGAATGGTTTTCCATTTCCTTCTACAGTTGAGGAAACTGAATACTCTCAGTGAAGTGACTTGCCCAGGATCATACAGCTAATAAGTGTCTGAAGCCAGATTTGACCTCAGATTTTCCTGACTTCAGGCTAAACACTATCCACTGAGCCAACTAGCTGCCTCTACTGGCTTCTCTGGTTTCCTTCAAAGCTCAGCCAAAATCCACCTTGGAAAGCCTTTCCCAATCACTCTTTTTGCGTGTGAGGCAATGGGGTTAAGTGACTTATCTAAGGTGACACAGCTAGGTAATTTATTAAGTGTCTGGAGCCAAATTTGAACTCATGTCCTCCTGACTCCAGGACCGGTGCTCTATCCGCTGTGCCACCTAGTTGCCCCACCCAATCACTCTTAATTCTACTGCCTTCCTTCTGTTAATTTCCTATTAATTCTATTACTTTTTTGACAGCTATTTGCATATAGTTTCCTTCCATTAATTAGGGCCAAAGACTTTTCAAGGGCAGGGACTATCTTTTGCCTTCCTTTGTATGATTAACACTTAGCTCAGTGCTTGGCCAAGAATAGACACGTTTATTCACTGACTGTTGCCCTCCAACATGCTGGGCCCCGAGAAGAACTGACCAACTCCTTTCTCCCGTCACTACTTCCAGACTTTCTCTCTGCTGTCATCCCTCTGTAATCTCTCTTAGAGTGAACTATACTCTTATTTAAATAAACCCATCTGGATCTTTGTTTTGTAATCTAACAGGCTCCAGGTTATCCTTTTTTTTTTCAAAGAATGACTCATACCTTCCTTCCCTCCCTCCTTCCTTCCTTCCTTCCCTTTATTTCTTCCTCCCTTATTATTTTTACCATTCATTTTTTTGAGTTCCAAAACCTTTCCCTCCATCTAGCTCTGCTCCATCCATTGAGAAGGTAAGCAATATGATATCAATTATATGTGTGAAATCATGCAAAACATATTTCCATATTAGTCATGTTGTAAAAAAAGCCAGAAAACTAAAGGTGAAAAAAATTATACTTCAATTTGCACTTGAGTTCATTTGTTCTCTCTGGAGGTGGAGAGCATTTTTCATTATGCATCCTTCCAAACTGTCTTGGATCATTGCACTGATGAGAATACCTGATAATCCTCATTACATCACAGTGTTTTCAATGATTTATACTCTTGTTCTTATTCTTGGAGACTTAAATATATATAGATTGATAACCATAACCTTCCCCCCCCCCAATGCCCTGGTTTCAGTTTAGCTCTTTCCTTAACTCCTAAATATAGCAGTTTAAACATTGTAACTCCATGTGGCTTCATTGAAAACAAGTAGTGTGTCCCCTTCTCAAACTTTCTCTTCTTCAAGCTAAGTAACCCCAGATCTTTTAACCAAATATCATTTGGCATGGACTCGAGGTTCCTTACCATGTCAGGCAGCAGGTGGTTATAGCGGGTAGAGCTCTAGGCCCTGAGTTCAAATTAGTTATGTGACCCTGGACAAGTCACTTAGCCTTTGCCTTAGTTTCCTTGTCTGTTAAATGGGTATAATAATAGCCCCTACTTTCCAGGTCTCTGAAGTCCTTAGTATGGTGCCTGAGATACTATATATACTATATACACTACATAAATGTTAGCTAATATTATTATCATCATTGTGTTAGCATTATCCTGGTTGTCTTCCCTCTGGGTACTTTCCAGCTCATCAATGTTTCTCCTAAATTGTGGCATCCAGAACTGACCATACTGTTGCAGATAAGAACCGACCAGGGCAGAGGGTAGAGGGACCATCCACCACATTCTTATTCCTGGAAACTCAACCTCCTTAATGCAGCCCAAGATCGCATTAGCCTTTCTCACTGCCAATATCACACTGGCAACTCAATGAATTTGTGTTCCATTTAAACTCCCAGCTCTCTTTCTCTGAAATTACGCTCTAACCAATCTTGTAGTTGTTAAGTTTATTTTTTCTAACCTTAATATAAGAATTTACATGTTATGGCCTATTATATTTTCGATTAAGCCATTTTGACTCCTGTTATCCTTTTGTCTGTTGTGTTAGCTCTCCCTCCCAACTTTGTATCACCCACTCATCCCCCCTCGCCCAATTTGATAAGTATGCCATCTAAATTCCTTTATCCAATTATTAATAAAAATGCTAAACCAGGCCAGTGGCCAAGCAGAAAACTGTCTCTAGCATTATTCACATCTAGCCATGCCTTTTTTTTAAGGTTTTTGCAAGGCAATGGGATTAAGTGGCTTGCCCAAGGTCACACAGCTAGGTCATTATTAAGTGTGTGAGGGCAGATTTGAACTCAGGTCCTCCTGACTCCAGAGCTGGTGCTCTATCTATTGTGCCACCTAGCCACCCCAGCCCTGCCTTTTTACTCTTGCAGTTGCTATTCTTTGCTTCCATCTTCTGTCCATTAAAAAAAACCCTGAAGTTTGTTGGTGAATTCTATGTGCTCTGACATTGTTCTCTTTAGACAATAGTGCTTTTTCTTCCTTACTGGAATTTTTCCTTTGTGTCCTTAGAATTTCATTCTCAAGAGCTTGTAAATCTTTCTTATTTCCCCTTGAATCTTTTGACATCTGTTTCCCTGTAATCTAGAATCAGACAATTCCAGGCTTTCTTTGCTTCTCTGTCACAAATTAATATGGAATGGTCATGTCCTCTTAAGTGGGACCTAGCTTCTACTCTACCCTGTTCTTCTTTCTTGGTAAGAATCAGTTCCAGAATGGATTTTCCCCTTGTTGATTCTTCCACTACTTAAGTATGAACTTCTTTTTGAGCCAAATCAAAAAGTTATTAGTAACTTTGCATTTGGCAGAAAAAGATCTTCTGCAGATGCCCAAATAATTGAAGTCCCTCATTCTCCCTCCCAACTTTGTATCATCTGCCAATTTGATAAACATGCCATCTAAATCCTTTATCCAATATCAATAAAAATGCTAAACCAGGACAGTGGCCAAGCAGAAAACTGTCTCTAGCATTATTCACATATAGCCGTGCCTTTTTTTTAGGTTTTTGCAAGGCAGTGAGGTTAAGTAACTTGCCCAAGGCTACACAGCTAGGTAATTATTGTCTGAGGCCGAATTTGAACTCAGGTCCTCCTGACTCCAGGGCCAGTGCTCTATAGTATATACTGATGACTTCAGCATTTGTTTCTGTATCCATTGGTATTTGATCCAATATTTATGATCATAATCTACCTTTGATTCTTGGTACACACAAAAAACTGTACACACCACAGGCCTTCCAGCACATAAATGAATTCTACCAGGGAGAGTGAGATCAGTACTAAAGAAAGGTCCAGACAATGTACTATAAAAAACTTGAGGCAGGGAAGGATCATTTTTCACCACACAGTGATCAGAAAAGTCTTCAAGAAGGAAACAATACCTGAGATTAGGGTGGTGGGGTCCATTATCATCTTGGGGAGATGTCAGGAGGCAGGACAAGCATGAGGGATGAAGAGTAGTTCAATTTGGCTAGAGTGTTGAATAGATAAAGGAGTGTGAGATAAGGCTGGAAAGAGAGATTAGATGTAGGTAATTAAGTTCTGCAACACCTTGAATATTAGGGATTGAGAACCTATACTTTTTTAGTAGGTAATGAAGAGCCCCCATTTATTCTGAGTATTGGAATGCCTTAATCAGGAGTGGTATGTAAGAAACATGGCAGGTCCCACCTATGGTACTACCAACCTTTCCCCAACCCAGAGGGGCACAGACATACAGAGAAGGCCCCAGATAGTCAGGCACCCCATTGCTTCAGCACTTCACCACTACCCCATCTACTGGGCTAAACTGAAAAGACTTTGTGGAAGAACCCCCAGACTGAATTGTCTAATTCATTTGTTTCTCTCTTTAGCACCATCACTCAGCTATTCTCCTTTGAAGTTCAGTCCATTAAAAATTTTCATCATGGTGGACTCATTTGTTGGCCTTCAGGTCATTTTATCTCCTTTCTCAAGAAGTTTGCTAACTAGTTCACTCTTTCCTTCTCTTACCTAACTCTTATCCTTACATTAGCAGACTTCAACATGCCTGTTTGCTCAAACATTCTGGATCCCCAGTTCTAGTCTCCTCAAATTCCATGACTTCTCCATTCCATCTCAGTCAGGTACCCCATTGCCTTGCAACATGCCCCCCCCCAAAAAAAGAGATGGACTTTCTGGGAAGGATCTTGGCATAAAGAAAGCTCAAGTACAATTTTCCTAAAGCCTTTTCTTAATCATTCCCCTCTCCACAACTGCTTTATATTTAGCTTACGTTTATTTTTGTATATATTCTGTTTCCACATTATGTGTCTTTTGGGGGTTATTTTTTTGGCAAGGCAATGGGGTTAAGTGACTTGTCCAAGGTCACACAGCTGGTTGATTATTAAGTATCTGAGGCCAGAATTCAAATCTGTTTAGAGCCCCCGGCCCTGGAGTCAAGAGACCTGAGTTCAAATGAGAACTCAGTTTTTTTGAGAGTAAGAATTGATATTTTGTCTTTGTAGGAGAGGAGCAAGGGAAAGGTGGTAAGAATGATGCATAGAGATAAGCTGATTAACTCTAGGGTCAAAATCAGCAAATGAAGAAAATGAAGACAGAGCACTGGTCAGAGTTAGAAAATGTACAAAGGGAGTAAAGGGATTGGAAGTCATGATGGAGGCAGGCAAGAGGTCTAAGAGAGGTAAGGCATAGAAAGGGAAGTGGGTCCTTCATGAATGCATGTTGATCAGTTTCTTGATTGACTGGGGAACATTGGGAGGAAATATTGGGGATGATGTTTGTTGGTCTTAGGAAGACCAGTTGCCATGTTTTTATAGTGTAGGCAAGGAGAGGTGAGGGGCTTAAACAAATGTGGTAGTGGTAGGACTTTAAAACAAAAATTGGGGAGTCAAGATCAACAGGACTTGGCTATTCTTTAGATATATGGGGTGTAAGACAACAGAGTGGAAGATGAATCCAAGGTTATGAACCAAACATGTGTATCTGCCATGGTTCTTCACATAGGGCTGAGCATGCATGCTGTTGTACCTCGTTGAACATTTGTGGATTGGTTTTTGATGGTGTTTTATAACTCTGAAAGTGTGGGAACCATTGAATCAGATGGCAGCTCATCAGATGTTAACGATTAATGTTGCTGTTCACCAGCTACTTTAACAATTAGTTGGCTTTGGTTACTGGGCTATGACAAAAAAATCGGGAATTTACTTTCTGGACAACTTTTGAGAAATGCATTTATACCACAAATTGTGGGCTATCCATGGTTAATGGTATGGTATCCAAAATTGTTGGACTCAGTAATTTCTAAAGTTGCTGATGATCCTCTGGTTCTAAGTGGATGATTACCTAGATAATTAAGGCTTGGTGGTGGCTTTGGCTTGTCTTTTTTTTCCCCTCTCAGTGCCCAGGTGGGGTTTTTAATGAATTTACTTTAAACCTGCTTTGCTAAGAATAGAAATACCACAGTGCACCTGAAAAAATAACATATTTGGAGGTGCTTTCAATTAAAGAGATTTGTGGCAACAAAAGAGAAAAGCAGTACTAGAAGTTTTTCTATCTCTCCATCTCTGAGAGTTAGTAAAATCTTGTACCTCTGATAAGATATATATTTTCATGCATAAAGAAATTTATCATCATGGAGTCTAAAGCCCTAGCTAATAGCATGTGTTCTCAAGTCACAATCATTAGACTTTTTATTTTAAAAAATCCATTTTTCCAGATTTTTCTTAATGTCCCCAGACAAACTTGATGAAGAAAATGAAGTTGCTAATCATAGATCTGCCCTTATTTGTATTTTCAGTGAAGCCCAATCTTTATTAAATTGTATAGAAAAAGGAAAATATTAAATTTTTAAAAATACAATTTTAATACTTGGAAATTTGCTTCCCTTCACAGTAGTTGCCTTTCCACATCATATCAATAAATTACAAATTAAATTGAAAAAGTGATCATTGAAAAGTTTACCCCAAAGTTAAAACAGATAATATTTGCATGTTTGCCTGGGTCACCACTACAATCTTTGCAGGAAGTGCTGTGCCATTCAGCCTTTCTATAGTATTTATCATATAGGTTATCAATCATTTGGGATATGTAAGGAGAGATAATTGATTGACAACCACATGTAATAGGAATCATAAACTCTCAGAGTGACAGGGATGGGGGGAGGCACTACTAAGTGCCTCTAAGCAGAAATAGCTCCTAGCTATGCTATTTCCCCACAACTTCTCAGCCCTCTATTATAAGGACCCCAATTAATGGGAATTACAAAAACTATGATCCTTTCAAATTTTCAAATCACTTTACATTTAATCTCACAACAACTTTCTGATGAAGGTACTATTATTAGAGGTAAATTTAGGCTTGATAGCAGGAAAACTAGTCATTTGAGCTGTCCAAAAAATGCCAGCCTCCTCCTCTTTAGGGTCTTCAATTAGAGGCTAAACAATTACTTGTTGGGTATGTTATATTGGGGATCCCTTTGTGGATGGAAGAGATCTCAGAGGACATTGAGGTCCCCTATCTCTCAAATTCAGTGATTATCCCCATTTTACAGGCGAGAAAACTAAGACTGAGATAAATTAATGAACTTGCCCAGGATTATAGATAAAAAATATCTGAGGCAAGATTGAAACCTGGGTTTTCTGAACTCTGGGTTCGATATTCACTTTCCTGCCTCACTACACATTCTATTTTGGGTGAACCCTTGGGTAGAAGAGTTTTCCCTATCTTCCAGATTAAATCTGAAACCTCCATTCATTGTTCCCAATTCTGTTCTTTGAGATTAGTAGCACACATACCTCTCTGAATGAAAAACATCTCCCAAATTCGTTGCCTTTGGCACTATGTAATAATCTAGGCAACTTTCCTGAAAGAGTCAACTTTGAGAATAAAAAAGAAAAATGAATAGAAGAATAATTGTTAGATGTATTTATTTAAAAAAAAAGACATTTCTCTGTGTTCATATGTATAATATGGGGAAAAATGAGAAGAGGCAGAAATAGCAAAGTCCGCTAACCTGAACAGAGTGGAAGTGAGGGAAAGGAGCAAAGAAATCTGAAGGAAGATTAGAGGATCCTTGGATCCAGAGCTATTAAGGAAGGGATCTCAGAGTCCAGCTGATCCAGTCTCCTGATTTTAGACTTTCTCATGTATCAGGCTTTGATCACCATGAGGATGGCTATATAAGAACAGACAGGCCCAATAGGGAGGCCTATGCAGTCAAGGCAGCAGATCCTAGCAAGTCAGCAGTATGAGGAAGTCCAGGAAAGCAGGCAGCCATTCCACATTGGCAACTTCAGACAACTTGTAGACAACTGCCATATCTCAAGGGGCAGGCAAAGCATCAAGAGTAAGAGAATATGGCAGCAGTCAAGGTAGTTATGCAGGTAGGATGAACCCAGTAGGGGGACTGACATTCAGAGGCTGAGCTTTAATCCCAAGAAAAAACAAGGGAAACAAAGCTGTCTCCCAAGTCCAAAGGAACTAAGGTAGTAGATGGGTAACTGACTCAGGGACTTAGGAACAAAGGAAGTATAAGGATGCAATTGTGGGAAATTACAAGTCCATGGGCTAGGCTCCAGAGAGAAAGGCAAAAGTTGAAGAACTATAACTAGCTTAGATGACCAGAGGAGGATTTGCAGTAAGACCTATCTGATCCTGAGTCATTTATATAGATGGGATCTCTGGATGTCTTCAGTCAGTTTCCCTCTGAAGTTGTACCTGTACGTGGATGCTTAAGTGATTTCATCTGAAGAAAATGACTGGCCATAAAGTCAGGAAAGCTTGCTGTCCTTACAGATATAGAATGACCCCTCTGTTCCGTATTATTTCACGGATAGTTTTGTGAATTTCATAAGTAAGCTATCCTTTTTAACATTAAAATATGTCATGAATTTTTATTATAGTCATCCATAGGAATCTCATTAAAATTAAAGTTTTTCAAAGAATTTTCCTAATGAGTTCTATATTCATGTCCCTCTACCACAAGAGAGATGTTTTTCATCTATTTTGGCATTTTTCATATTCATAATTTATTTATGCAATTGGCAGAGAAGCTAACACAATGGTCTTTCAATCCAACATTTGGGCTCAAGACCAGATGCCTGCTTTGGAATGTAAATAGAGTGAAAAATGTAAATAGACTAACTGTGAAACAGATAGTGTTATGGAAACAGTAAATAGAATGGTAAACAATAATATTCCGAAGGAAACATAAATAGAGAAGTTTGAGGAGATGGACTGAGTTCTTTCTGCTTGTCCAAGGAAAAGTAGCTGTTAAATCCAAAGAGATTATTCACAACTCACATCTTATTATTCATTTATTAGGAGTTGGGATTGTTTTTCTTTCTCCACACCGAAAGCTGGCTAGCAATTCTATAAACTGAAATCAGGATTGGCCTGTGGCCTAGGGAAATTGGTATTAAATGAGATAATCTGTGAAAATCCCTTGACCTAGTGTTCAACACATAGTAGGCTGTATATAAATTTGGTTAATATTATTGTTATGAAATGCTCTCCATCCCCAGTAACTTAGTTCCTTTATCTTCACCATGCTGGGGAATGAGTGTGATGCAGTGGGGAGGCCTCTGAACTTGGTGTCAGGGTCTTGAAGTCTTGACTAACTTTGGCTAAGTTGCTTCTCACCTCTCTAGGTCTTATCCTTCTTAGCAGTCACTAGAGATAAGAAGCCTTGCTCTGTTAGCCTCACAGGACTGGAGAAGGGATCTCAGTAAGGCTCTGGCTTTTGACTGATTGTCCATAGGCAGTTTTGAACTCACTTCTCTCTTTCTAAGTCACGAGAAGCCTTTTTGTCTACTCTGCTACATTTTGCTTGTACAGTTTCTCCTTTTCCCTTTCCTCCCTTCCCCCTTTTTGTTGTAAACAAAGGGTTTTCCTCCACTTGACTTGTTTGCATTAGAACCAACGGTAAAAATCTTTGTGTTTGGGTATCCTGCCAAGGACAAGTAATTTTCCATGAAGTGTTGATAAGAGCATAAAGGTACAACTCTGACATATCCACAGAGTTCTTCAGTTTTCGTTTTAGAAACTCATATTGTTTTAAAAGTTAACATCATTGCAAACATTTGTTTGTAAGACACTTTGGATGATTCAAACTTGATTCTAGCCTTCACTGTCTTCTTGAAGGTGGCTCCCAACTGCCACCCTCTGACTGGGCCGGCCCATTTCATTCTGCTCTTTCTTTGTGTCTGGGCTTCTGCTCATGCTATCTCTCATCCTTAGAAATCGTTCCCAGGGCAGCTAGGTGGCACAGTGTATAGAGCACTGGCCCTGGAGTCAGGAATACCTGAGTTCAAATCCGGTCTCAGACAATAATTACCTAGCTGTGTGGCCTTGGGCAAGCCACTTAACCCCACTTCTTTGCCAAAAAAAAAAAAAACAAAAAAAAAAAACTAAAAGAAATCATTCCCTCATCTTAGCATCATTGCTTTCTTCGAGGACCAACTCAGGTCTCACCTCCTCCAGGAAGCCTTCCCTGATCCTCTCACTAGGTTTATGGGATCTTGCCTTAATCTTCCAGTAGCACTCTTTTGGGATCTATCCTTTATGCACTATCTACATTCTGCCTCATAGCTAGGTGTGAGAGCAGAAACTGTTGATGATTTCATCATTAGTGCCTAATATGGTACCTTACAGGCAGCTAGATGGTGCTGCAATGGGTAGATCACCAACCTTGGAGTCAGGAAGACCTGATTTCAAAGCTGGCTGGATACTTACTAGTAGTGTGACCCTGGGCAAGTCACTTAATCCTGTCTGCCTCTATTTTTCATCTGTAAACCAAACTAGAGAAGGAAATGGTAATTACTCCAGTATCTTTGCAATGAGAACCCCAAATGGGTTCAGGAAAAGTCAGACACAGTTGAAATGGTCCAACAACAACAGCACCCTATACATACATACATACATACAGTAAGTGCATAATGAATATTTGTTTGATTTAATAGTCCATTGAACGTTAATGATTAAATCTATAGGACCTAATATATGAGATGGCATGAGCTAACAAAACTAGTCTGTGCTTTCCTCAATGACACTCAGACCACAAAATAATTTAAGAAATGTGACAAAACTATAAGAATAGGAAAGACTTGTTAAAGTACTGTAGTCTGTGACGTGCCTGCTTCAGGTGGTGTTGATTTCACATGTAAAACCCAGTCTTCATCTCAGTAATTCTTGAGGTCAGTACTGTATCAACTTGATTATAGACACCCTGAAGAATGTTAATTGCTTGACATTTATTCTGCTATTTGAATCTAATTTCAAGAACATCTTAAATCATCAAGTATAGCTCTTGTTGAACTCTGCCCCAAATTACAAACATCCCATGGCCTTGAGAAGATCATTTATTCAGAATAAGATTCTTCGGAACTTAACAGGCTGCCTATCTCGAAGGATCTCTGAGGGATCTCTACTCTAGTGATCTTTTGGATGGGTGGATGGATAGGGGGGATTCCCAGGAACATGGTAGAAAATGAACTAGGAAAAAGACGGATCTGATGGCAATTCGGTATCTTTCTGATAACATTTTAGAAAGGAGAAAGAGTTGAGACCCAGAGAGATAATGACTATTTCTAAGATCTTCTTTAGCTATGGAGTTGGGAGCATTCCCCAAAGTCCCAGGAGTGAGATGGCCCTAAGCAGAGTAATGCAGGAAGACACCCTTTCAGAACGCACAGAGGCATACTCCCTGGCATCTTCGGGTGCATAAGGCACTGCCAGGCTCAGAAAAGTTAGCCAGACCAGCAACCTTCAAGAATGGGGTGACTGTAGTTGTGCAAAGCTTTGGTGCAGATCACTAGACCAAGAGACAGAGCTGCAAGCTGGACCAAGTGCTACATAAACAACTGTAGCAACTGCACATCAAAGGAGTGGCATTTTCTTGGCCTCGCAGTGGCAAAGACCGTCTCTTCAGACACACTTACACCCACATGGATCACTGTCAGGAACCTGAACTCCAAGGAAGGGCCCAAATCTCTAACGAAATTAGTCTGCATGTTGAATACCATTGCCCATAGCTTGTTTACCAGTTTCTGAAAGTTGGCTTTTTCTAGTACTTTGCCACTAATGGTTACTAAGTGAAGACAGAAAACTAAAGCTGTTGGAAAGATTCTGAGGGCAAACCACTTGGGAAACAGAGAATATTTAAAATTCCTAATTCAGTGCATTTCTGTATTGGAAATACTTCATAAATCTACTTGGATTCTGGGGGAATCTTTGTGGCTACCAGGTGATCTGAGTTTGAGTTTCTCTTAATCTTTCTGTCCCTGGCATTAGCAGAGTGCCTCATATATGGTTGGTGCTTAAGAAATGCTTGTTGGGTTGAACCAAGTTAGACTGAAAGCTTTTCATTCATACATGAATATCAGAAACGTTCCAATTGATAGTGTGGGCAGTTGGTTGTATCTGTAGAGAAGAGGGAGTTTGAGGAGATTCTGAGAAGAGAACACAATTTCCAAAGAATGTTTCCAAATGTGTTTTGAGCAATGGCAGCAGCATTGTTGGCATACATAGATGGCCTCCAAATGGAACAGTCTTCATTCTTGGGTGTTTGTCAAAAGGCCAGACTCATTATATTACAGTCACACCCCATCTATAGCACTGTATTCTTATCCTGCAGCTGTTCATTTCAGTGAAAGGGATTTGACATTTGCTTTTGGGGTTGGGGGGAGGGGAGAGGGTGAGAATGGGAAAGTAAGAAATGTTCAGTGATTACTTAAAATGAAAGTGATAACTCCTAGGACTGCACAGATATCTGGAACGTGTGGCTACGTCTCATTTTGGCAAAACGGCATGTCAAGTCAATAATCTCAGTAATTTAGCTGCTTTCCAAAATCTGCCATTGAGGAAAGGGACTGTGCAACTTAATTTGTCTTATTCCAATGCTGTTTCATGGCCCAGGGGTGATCCTTCAGTGCATGAAGACTAAAACTGTGGAGTGGAAGCCCCGGCAGTTTCACTGTGCTTCAAAAGCTTCTGAGTACAGGCAAAGTAACATCATGAAGTGCCATCCAAGTACAGAAGCACTCATTGGCACCAAGAGGTTGCTCCTAAGTGAAAAATCCTGGGGCAACCCATGAATGATCAGTACTGACTATCCTTTGCTACAGGCTCCTTAACTCTCCACTTTGCTTTGGGCAGATAGAGCCAGGGAACATCACAACTGAAATATTCTTCTATTTGTCTCTCCAGCTCATAGTTTTGTCACTTTTAGGAAAGTACAAAAGACGAACAAGCAGGGCCTCTTTTCTCTAGTTCACACTCAAATTCCATGTCCAGCGCTAGCGTGTTATACTTTCTTCATCCAAGGAATGTCCCTATTCATTGAATGAATGACTCCTTCATTTTGAGTATGGATGTGGTCAGTCAGTAATGTCAGTGAATTAGTACCGAGTTTGAATAAGCAGAGGCCACCTTGGAACAAGCATTGCAAAGAGATACTAGCCTAAGGAAATAATAACTACAACACTCATAACAATAGCTAACTTAGGATGTTTTGTGTGATTAAAAAACTCTGCATACAGGAGCTTATTTGACTGCCAAAACAACCTGGAAGTACTTCAGACCTAATCAGATATCTCATACTGTACCATTTTACAGATGAAGAAAATGAGGCATGAAGAAGTTAAATGTTTTCTTTCATTGTTTTTTTCTAAAATCTCCTTTTTTTTATCAAGAATTTAAGCTTCAACAAATGAACATTTCTTTATCCAAAGAGGAATAGCAAAGGAGTGGATATGAAACCAAGAATTCCCATTATGTACATTTTAAGCGTATACCATTTTAACATGGTAGTAACAAAAATTGCCCTTTATGTTCCCTTTTGGACTCTTTTTTTTCTTCTTTGTATTTAAAAAATATTTTAGATGGGTTTTTTCATGCTTTTTTTGCATCTCTATTGCTACTCATTAATTCATCATTTATCTCCCATTTATACAATCAAAACAGAGACCAATAGGTACAGTCAAGCAAAACAACTCTGGCCATTTCTGAAAATGTATGTTTCAATCTGGACCTCTAGCCCATTAACTCTCTGCCAAGAGTCAGTCTTCTGAAGTCATGACTGGTCACTGAATTAATCAGAGTTCCTTAAGATTTTTTTTTTTCATAAGTTTTATAGTTTTAGAAGTTTTCAAGTTTTCTTTTATGTTACTGAAATGATGTAAACTCAAATCCTTGCTTTGCTCATTTCACTCTGCATCTGATCATATAAATCTTCTTGGGTTTCTCAATTTTGTTGATTGGTCATAATAGAAAGGATGCTGAACTTGAAGTCAGAATGCCTGGATTCCAATCCTGTGTGAGGCATTTTCCTGACATGGATGGTGAGAAAGGATGATCTTGAGGGTTAACTGCTTACAAAAAAAGGCAGGCTCAGGCTTCAAGCACTTATTTGACATAACTTTTAGATAGCCAAACCAAAGACTGAAAAAAAAAAGAAACTCAGCTTGTTCTTGAAAATTGCTCCTTGACAGGGGGTAGGTTTTATGACTGAGGTTATCTGTATTTTAAGATACAAAGGAAACTGAATGCTCTGGTTTCTGAGTTTTCATCTGTTGCGATACCGAGTACAGGAAGTAGTTGAAAACACCAAGAAAGGTGGTTCAAGAGGAAGGAAGTTTACTGAACCAAGACACCTGGAAACATCAAAGCTTTGATGCAACTTGAGAGTTTAGAGAGTTCCTCTAAATGTATCTTGAAATCTGTCATCTGTTTTTATAAGCTATGGCATAAAGCTCGTGCTTGAAAACAGAAGGAAATCAAGTAGATATATATATGTATAAAGTAAAGACAGACATTCAGAGCAGGAGGTGTGAGATAATGACTAATTTAGTTGAAATTTGTTGGGGTTTTTTGTCTGGGGACATTATAACTTGATTATGGTAAAAAACAATTAGTCTGATTTTCCAATTCAAGGCATGTATGAAATTCCACTTAATTCAATGTTATAAACAGCGCTTCCCCGAAACAAAAAGGAAAATGGCAATTACAGGTGTGACTTAGGTGGCACAAGGAGGAGAGTCTCTTCTCTGCTTAAGACAAACTTCAAATGATTTGCTGTTAAACCTTTTGCTAAATAAAATGACACCAAAGTTTGTAAGAGAGGAATTTGGAAATGATTTCAAACCTTCCTATCTCCCTAGACTGCCCTTTGCCCCCTTCCCTGGGTTATCTGGGCATTTCTTGCAGACTTCAATGTCAAAATTCATCAATAAGGATAATCCCCATCTATATGTAGAAGTTGTATCCTGAAGGAGCCTGGCAAGCCTTTCCTCTTCCCCCTTTGTCTTCTTAGTGAGGTATTAAATTACCTTGCTCAAGTTAGTTTTTTGATAAGGTGTGATCCCACCTGGCAGTGACTCCTCCACCTCTTCTCCACCTGAACAAAACGCAACAATCATTACCAGTGAAAGGTCAAGACCACAGTGCTTCTCAGAAAGGCCTTGCCAGGCTCTTCCTAATCATTTCATTAAAACCATCTGCCATGATCTCTTCACTTTACAGAGGGGGGAAGTAAGGCCCAGAGGGGCAGTTACTTAATTCACCAAACAGCATTAAGCACCACCTCTGTACAATGTACTGTATTTAGTGCTGGGATATAAAGATATCTGTATAACACGGACCTCATTCTCTAAGACCCTATGGTCTATGTAAGTCCTTTGATAATGGGGGTGGGGTAAGCTCCTTGAGAGCAAAGAAGGGCTGCTTATGATTTTTGTATCCTTGGCACCCAGCACGTGACAGATACTTAATGCTTGCTATTGATCTAAGCAGAGAAGAATATGCAAGAAAATGCTGTCATAGTAAGAAAGGTGAGAAAGAAAGGGATCTAGGCAGCTTACCGTGTAGCTTGAGGAGGGAGAGCTCATTTCCCCTGGGGAATCGAGAGGAGACCTGGATCTGGGAAAGCTTCAGGAAGGAGTTGGCACCCAAGTTAGGCCATATCTAAGGTCAGACCTGCTCTTGTAGGGAGAGGGTGATGCTTGTATGAACTATTCTTGTGGATGAGTGGTATTATTAAGGTACAAGTAGAACATGAAAAAAAGAAAAAAATCCACCATGTCCAGTATACTTAACCTGCCACCCATCTACCCAGAAGATGAAATTATGAGCATTTTGTAGTGATAATTGTTACTGATGATCAGGCCTCTTTATATGTAGGCAACATGGCAACATAGAGTAAAAGGAACTTTGGAATCAGAGGGCTTATAATTAGTTTTAATGTTCTTTTCCAATTCAAGGTTATATGACATCAAAAGCCAAGGAATGTCAAACCATGTAGCTGGGGATATCAAAATAGAATAAAAATCTAGAATAAATATTTTCATTAAGGCTCACCTGTCAGTAACTCCATTCTGTAGTTCTCAGAACATTCTGAACCAGAGATACTATTTAGCTTAAAAAGATAAACTTGTGCAAAGATCCATTCTGTCTTTCAGGTTCTCCATTTCCCTTTTCTCTCCTGAATGTGCCATGCTGTCAGAAGAACGTGTCCAAATACCAAAGGTAATGTGCTTGGGGAGCAGGGAAGGGGAAAATAAATGAATTTATTAGGAAGCAGATGACTAGAAAGAAAGATAGGCAGACTTGGCGGGACTATATTATTTAAGGCTGACTCAGACAAGGGAGTTATTCTACTGGGCAGAAGTTTGTGGTTGTGGAGTTGGTTGGCACCTTAGAAGACAGCTAGCCTAACCTTGCCATTTTTTGCATGCCATATTACAAAGCTTTTCTGCTAGCTTCTAGCCACCCCCAAGAGAATGTCTGGCTAACCAGGACTTGGCTGTTGCTCTGAATACTGAGCATCTGAAATGAAATCCGTTCTCAAGTGCATATTTCTGAAACAGAGCACCCCCAAAACCATGTGCAAGGTGCTTATGAAAATCATATTCTTATCAGCAGTGAGCTCATACTCCACTCTAGTGATTTCTTGAATTGTGAGTAGAAAGAAGCAAGCATGCCTCTCCCCGAGCTAGCTGGGCACAATGTACAAAGCTAAAGCAGCAACTCAGAATGGGGTAGGAGAACAAATGGTGGAGATCCCAGTCAAAACCTTCCCTGGGTTTCAAACTTCTTTTCAATGTGCATGTGGATGTGTGTATATTAAATGTACATACATGGACACACTGTCACAATGAAAACACACGGTATATCACACACATGCATGTTACATATAGTGTTTGTGTGTCTGTCTACATGCGTGTGCATTTGTGACTATATATGTGACTAGAGAGA
Source organism: Macrotis lagotis (assembly GCF_037893015.1). Lineage (NCBI taxonomy): Eukaryota > Metazoa > Chordata > Mammalia > Peramelemorphia > Peramelidae > Macrotis > Macrotis lagotis. Next base: position 49,992,118 of record NC_133666.1, read on the forward strand.
TACCTAACACCAACATAAACACATATATAAATATATTATATATAATATATAGATATATATTTGATAACTATTTCAATATCATTGGCTTCCTTTATAATCCTACATATTTTTTATACACTTTGAAAGATAATTCTAAGAAGGCATCTCTAGACTTCACCAGACCCTCCAAAGGGGCCTCCCACACATTCCCATACAGATATATAGACATATAAAGACACAGACACACACAAATAAAAACCCTCTGCTTGTAACTTTAATAATGGTATAAAGAAAACATAAAAGTTCATATAAAGAGAAGACAGAAACACTCTAATGGACATAGGATCACATTTCCCAAAATCATCCCAATATCCCAATATCAAAGGCTTTGAAGGGCCCTGCATGTTCTTCACAGCTAGGGATGCATGCGTATATATTTAGTCTTTCAGGTCAGGCAGATTCTATCAGCCCTTTCCTCCCTGTCCCCCCAAGCTTGCTTTCAAAAGGAATTCTTTGGGTTTGAGGTGGCAAAGAGAATGCTGCCGTTCGCATGCAGGTAAAGTTCTGAAGGTTTTCACCCCTCACATCCTGCCTTCACCCACAATATGAACAGCATGTTCGTGTGTTTGAACTCAAAAGCTGCTCTGTGAGATCTCCCTGTGTTTGACTGAGCTAAAGAGATTTTTCAGTTTCTCTAGTGTAGGGGAGTCTGCTCTGATACCAATTTTGTTACAAATGTCCCACCGAAATTTAAAATAACAAAAACAATTATACCTTGTCATCTTTTAAGTAAGGAGAAAGAGTGAACACTTTTCATCCTCAGAGGAAAAAAAATATTACAGCAAATTGTTATACAACTAGCTGTGTGACCTTTAACAAGTCACTTAACTTCAATAGACTTTTCTTTTTTCATTTGTGAAAATGAGGAATCTTGAACAGAATATTTTAGATTTAGAACTGGAACAATCTTCTGTTTACAGAGGAAACTGAAGGCTTAGAAAGGCCCAATGTCCCAGGAGTAGTGTGGGATTCAAATATTAAGGCCCCTTCCAGCTCCAATATCTATTATTTTCTGACTCACCTAATATTTCTGCTATAATTATTGAACATCTCTTATAGGACTCTGTGCTAAGAACTTTAAAGAAGAGTAGAAAACGGCCTAAGATATAGTTCCCACCCTCAGGAAGCTTACATCTTACTGGAGAGACAGGATAGAAAAGAGAACCATAAAGTCATATTCTTAGAGTTAATCCAAGGTAGCCTGATGATGTATGTAGACCATAAATACTATGGAATTTGAGAAGCTGGAAGGGATCAGTGTGAATAGGACCAGTTTTACGTTGCTTTGGCGAAAGAGATGGGAACTAGCCTTCCCAAAAGTTCTATCAGTCTCTCCAATCCATCAAGCACTCTCTAAGCAACAAATTACCATTATGTGATCATGTTATGTGCTTGGGTTACAAAGAGAAAAGCAAAATTATCTCTGTCCTCATGGAGCTAACATTCTGTTGGAAGAGATGTGTTCCTATTTAGTTGTGACACACATACACGCACACACATCTCAAAGAGGCCTTTGTGAGGGAGATGAGTAGTAGCTGAAGGGCCCTTGAAACTCTTCATGTAAGAAGCTGCTACTCAAGCTGTTTTCTAGGAACCTTAGGAGGTGGAGGAAAGGTTTCCAGGCAAGGAGAGCAAGTTCAGAGGCACAGAGCTGGGAGATGAGGCATATGAGGAACAGTTTGGTTAGACCAGAGAGTGCCTGAAAGGGAGGTTGAGGCTAGGTTGTGAAGGGCTTGAAAGGCCAAACACTGGGTTTACTTTCTGATGTTTTCTGCATCAATCTAACAACCATGATACTCAGGATTATTCTGAAGCTGTGGAGCTTCCCAGTCGTCACCATGGAAGCAGTTTCTTAGGAAAATAGCAGGTTTCTGAAGCTGTCCAGACATTCTGTGTTTCCAAAGTATAACTTTTTACTGACCCCTTCTGCCACAGCTGTTCATCAGCACAGTGATTATCCTGCGATTTAGTCAATCAATGCTCCTTAGGGATTATTGATTTGCGTTCATTGGCTATTCCAGTGAAACCTTTTTCAAACAAGTCAGATAAACCAGATGGGAGGTATGATTTAGCCTTCTCTCCCACTTTTTCTACTATCCATCTGCATCTACCCTAAGCTCCTACCTGAATGGCCTGCCCATTCTTCTCTAAATATGCCCAGGTCTTTCTAGCTCCATAATTATATGGCTGCCCTGATGCTGAGGTATCATTGCTCAAGCCAGCCTTCTTCTAAAATAGGTTATTGGTTCACAGCAAACTGTTCATAGCTCTCATCTGGGATTGGGGATATGGTTGCATGGTTGACATCAGTATGATTGTGACAAGAACCCCAGTGTTTCCCCCCTTTTCTCCTCAGTCCACCACACTGTAGATCACCTGACCTTGCTGGGAGAAAAACACCTTTTGGAGCTCTA